>NC_046659.1:154259691-154260944 GCF_010883055.1 Belonocnema kinseyi
ACGGTCAATCAATCTGAAACTTCGCAGATGTATTCAAAAATAGTTAAAGAAGTTATAATAAAAATTTCAGCTTTTTAGCATGGATTTCGTTTCACGCTAAAATCACCTTAAGAAAAGGTTGATTTAGAACTAATTAGAAAGACGGCAGGTTGGACAGATAGATCTCAAAAATTCGCCAGATTTTACGACAGAGATATTTTAAAGGATAACCAGCAATTTGTTAGGTCTATCTTAGAGGGTTAATATACAGTTAATTTCAGTTTGTGTTTAATTAATTAATTAATTAATTAATATATTCGTAAGGAATTCTTCACATAAACATCTCGGAATGTAATAAAATTTGTAATAAATTTTTCTTATCAGATTGGTTGCCGTAATCTGCTAACTACTTTCAACATCTACGAGTTGATCTATTCGGAGGTGGCGCGAAATACAATTAAATAATTGAACGAACTTACCTGTAAGTGAAGTTCGATTCTAATTGTATGAGTGCCACCGAAGAATAGATCAGTCCAACCCGGTATATAAATAAACTGACTATTCCTCGGTGGTGCTCATACAATTATAATCGAACTTCACTTACAGGTAAGTTCGTTCAATTATTTAATTATTTCACAAAGATTTCAAATATATCGCAAAAATTTCGGATTTGAAAGATTTCACAAAGACTTCTATTATTTCACAAGGATTTCAGATAGATTTAAAAGATTAAACAACGATTTCAATGATTTCACAAAGATTTCGGGGTTTTCATAGATTTTACAATGATTTAAAATATTTCGCGAAGAATTTTTCGAAAATCCGCAAAGAATTGACCAAAATTTCACAAAGATTTTAATGATTACCCAAAGATTTTGATATTTCGCAAAGATTTTTAGAGAATTCAGAATGATTTCAAATATTTCGCAAAGCTTTTTTAGAGAATTCTCAAAGATTTTACCAAAATTTCACAAAGATTTTAATGACTTCCCGAAGATTTCGAGGTTTCCAAAATTTTGCAATAATTTCAAATATTCCGCAAAGATTTTAGATAAATTTCAAAGACCGAGTAAATATCTCAATGGTTTCCCAAAGATTTCAAATATTTCGAAAAATTTCGGATAGATTTGAAACATTTCACAAAGATTTTAGATAGACTTCCATGATTTCATAAAGATTTTTAATATTTCGCAAAGATTTTTAGAGAATTCACAAAGATTTTCCAATTTCCCCAATGATTTCAAAAAATTCACAATGATTTCAAATATTTCGCA
>NC_046659.1:154261044-154267685 GCF_010883055.1 Belonocnema kinseyi
CATAAATGTCTATCTTAATTAATTTTCGGATTTTCAAACACAAAAGATTCCATGTAAATCAAAAATACTTTTTTACACTCTCATATGACTCACTGAGTCACGATAAAACCACCTTAAGGGGGTGTGACGGCTTGCGTATTGCCGTCGATTAAACTCGTTGATTTTATAATCTCAGTCGATAAAGAAGAAACTTTCTTTATCGTTGGATACGAGTTAATTTAAATTCGTATAAAAAATTAATAATTTTTATTAATTTTTATTTTTTTTTATTTTTTTTATTTATAAATTTTTATTAATTAAAAGTCACGTACGCCGGGGCCTACGTGGTCAGCTTAATACGTTACGGCATTCGTTAGCGGGCTCCCATTGGTCAGGCTCAACGTCAAGGGTTTGCACTTTTAGCGGCCGATGTGGACGCATGTCGTGTACTATGAACTGAAAAAATATCGGTATCGATACCGCTCTCAGTTAAGGTTTCTTTAACCCAACGACTGAAGCTGCACATATTTTTTCTACAAAGTAAAACTGTAGGACTAGTAAAGGCTGTGTTCTATTTTTATTTGATGTCTTAATGCGGTCGGGGATCTTAATCTCCATGGCCGTTCGTCTGTTTCTAATGTTAACAATCTTTATTAATGAAAATGTTTACACTCTGTGACCCGTTATGGGAGCAAGCAAGGTTACTAATTTCTTCGATGATTCTTTTAACCTTACTTCCTCATTTGGAGGTATTTCTAAAAAATAATCTAATACTATCTTTGGATCCCAGATGCTCTCATAACGTGGTCTTGAAGGTCGCAAACTGGACACCCCTTTAAAAAAACTCTTCACTCTAGGGTCCTTAGCGATTTCCGAGTCTACGATTAATGAGATTGCTGACCTTGTGGCGTTTATGGAGCTATGTGACAAACCCTTATCAAATTCGCTGGTTAGGAAAACTAGTAGGTCTGCATAGGAGGATTAAACAATTCAATCGATCTCTCGGCTGAGAATCTCCACCATTTTTTGAGGGCCACGTCATACGCTTTTATCGAAGAAGAACTTAGAGAACCCTTCATGACCTCCAACGATTTTTCTGGGGCTCCTCGTCTCCGGAACGCCTCCCAGATAACCACCCTACCACCAGTGTAAGGTTTTTCCAAAGCGGATGAGGATTCCTATCAGACGAAATCAAAAGATTGATATCTGGATTAAATTTAATTGGTTTGCGAATCATTAGTGAATGAAATAACGGATACCATGGCTGGGTTGGCCAGTCCTATCATTACTCAACCTATTTCACGTAAATAAGTCAAATATATTGATAAAGAAGTTATAATCTGCTCAAAATTGAATTTTTTCTATGGTGGGTACCCTGGTACCCTGGGTGTGTCCATCAAGAAGGTTTATTGAAAGTTGATTATTTTTGCAAATAAAACAAATCTTAAATGAACTATATGCACAATTCGAATCACTACTGTATCTCCTCGAACTCCGTTTATGTTTACTCATTTCGGAACGATTTACACACTTCTTGCACAAAGAAGAGAATATGTAGCCAAACATGCGAAGGAAGCAGAAGAGCTTTTTTTGTTTTTTTGTTGTTGTTTTGTTTTTGGTTATTTTTTGAAACTGTGGCAACGCAGGCACAAAGTGGGGGAACTACGAGTTGATCTATTCGGAGGTGGCGCGAAATACAATTAAAAAATTTCTGAAATCTATCCGAAATCTTTATGAAATAATAGAAGTCTTTGTGCAATCTTTGAAGTCTTTATGAAATCTTTGGCAATATGAATTTTAAACATGTATTTATTATTTATGTTCAATTTTTACATAGTATAATATTATTATCGTTTTATTTCAATCAATTTTTGAAGATAAAGTTACTGTAGTCCCTTTTTAAAACAAAACTATCACTTTAGTAACTTATTTTTCAATAAATTCACCCATGGGTTAACCACTTTTGACTTCAGGTCTATATATATTTTTTGATTTTTTTAATTCCGAGGGAAAAAGGCCTCTGGTAATTCGCTGGATCGATCAGTTATCTGAACTGGTAATCCGTGGTAATTAAAAAAATTTTTGTAGTTCAACTAACTCAGAGAATTCCAATTGTAAGCTGGGTAATCCACTTGTAGTCCACCTCAATCCACTTTTTTCCCCCAAAATAGGTAGTGCAAATAGTACAAAAAAATTAAAATTAAAATATCGATACCGCTTTTTTCTAGTACCTTTTTAATCCATTTACTAATGGTTTGAGATGTGACAGCCGCATGTGGCTTTTTAATCGCTAGAAATAGTTTATTTTCATTTCCCCTTAATTGTCTAAAAACATTTATATATTCTCTTAGTGTAGATGATACGCATACATTAGAGTTTTGATTGAACTTTGGTAAAGTTAAGAAAGGCTGACACTTACCAGGACCCGACATTTTGATGAGATCTGAGATTTTTATCTCTACGCCTTGCGGAGTTGAGCGGATATTACTTAATTTAATATTAGATAAAGTATGTGCCTTGTGTCCTGTACTTAACGCTAAATTGCTGAACGAAAAGTATTTAGAGAGCTATAAGAAGCGCCTTTTTTAAAACTTGCTGTCAAAAACCTAATTAGAGTATTTCTCTTTGATGCGAAAACATCGAATTTATTTTTCTCACAAAACAACCACCATTCTCGCAAGACCGATTTGTATTGCTTAGCTGTCGCCGGAGCAAGAGATGCCAATAGTATATCTAACGCATCTGTAGGAACATTTTTTCTTAAGAAGGCTTCTTCGATACTGCGCCTGCCATTAAAAACAGGTGGCTCGCTTGTGTGCGAACTTTCCTCCTGCTTGGGGATAATAATAATTTAACATATAGATTGAAAATAAGGGGATTTCCTACCAGCATTTCTAAAAATAAAGGGTACCATGGTTGCCCTGGCCAACGAGGCACTACAATAATACCTGATGCATTATCCTGCTTGATTTTTACCAGAGTTTTTAAAATTAAGTTAAAATGTGGAAATGCATAAAATCTTAGATTTGTCCATTCTACCGTAAATGTATCAATTTGTAGGGCTTCTGGATCGGGTTTCCACAAAAAAAAGTTTTTACACCTAGAGTTATTCACACAGGCAAATAAATCCACACTTGGACAACCAAATCTGTTAACAATTAACTGAAATGCTTTATGATTCAACTCTCATTCCGCGTCATTATTTTTCATTCTAGATAAGCTGTCCGCTTGTTTATTATCAATTGATGCTATATAGGATGCAAACAAGAAAATCCTTCTGCTTTCTGCCCACTGCCAGATGTCTTTAGCCAGTTTATTATAGGAAGGATAGCGCACACCGCCCATCTTATTAATATAAGATATGCCTGTTGTGTTGTCAATCCTAAGCAGGACTTGGCAGTTACTTAATTGATCTGCTAACCTTTCTAATGCAAATTTTACTGCTAACAGCTCTCTGTAATTTATATGAAACTTCTTTTTCTCATCAACCCAAAATCCATAAACCTGATCTAAACTATTCGTAGTACCTCAACCTGTGCCAGAAGCATCTGTATAAATTTCCGTTTTGAAATCACTTGTTTTAATAGAGTTTATCGTAACCGGTAATGCATTCGTCAACAATTTAAATCAGAAATAATAGACTTTGGAATCAACATCTTTCCGTCATAATCAAAGTTATTTGATGTTAATGCTAAAAAATATGCTCTTTCTAAGGATCTTGTATATAACATTCTATACTCTACTGCTGGACAAGCTGCAGTTAATTTTCCTATGATATGTGCAAAATCCTTGACTAAACAAGAAGGCTTTGTGAGAAATGATCTTATTTCTATTTCTAAATTTCGACTTTTCTCTTCTGGTAGTTCAATACAATATTGTATTGAAT
Source organism: Belonocnema kinseyi (assembly GCF_010883055.1). Lineage (NCBI taxonomy): Eukaryota > Metazoa > Arthropoda > Insecta > Hymenoptera > Cynipidae > Belonocnema > Belonocnema kinseyi. The sequence goes on from NC_046659.1 coordinate 154,264,910, forward strand.
TGATAATAAGACCGAAAAATTTGCATCCTGTCGATGGTGTAAGATTACTTTTCGTTGACTAAAAACCCCAAAAAATCTAATTATGCAACTGTATCTTTTGTATTTTGTTTGCGAATTTCAAAATTCTTAGCAACGCATAATATATCATCAAGGCATATTAGTGACATCAGTTTTTTTGCTCTTAAATTATTTACAACAGGCTTCATCAGTTTCGTGACAATAAACGGGCTTATATTCAAACCGAATGGTAGACAAGTAAACTGAAAAAGTTTCCCACAGAATTTAAACCTTAACTACTTTCTTCATAAATGGGAACCATGTAATAAGCATCTACTAAATCGATGGTGCACATAAAAAACCCCGGAAAAACTAATTTAACAGCCGTTCTAAGGTCCTCTATTTTAAAATGATCTGTTCTGATAAACTCGTTCAACTTTTTTAGATTTAAAATTAAGCGAAAGGATCCATCTGGTTTACGTACAAGAAAATAAGTAGATAAAAATTGATTCTTATCTGGTCTGCAAGGTTCTATGGCGCCCTTTGCTAATAGTGAGTCTATTACTTGTTGACAGTTATTGACTTCTTTGACTGAATCAAATTTAACTAACGGTATCTTTCACTGTTCTACTTTCGCATAAAATTTTATCCTAAAACCCTTAATACAATTTAAAATAAAATTGTCTGATGTAATATTAAACAATTTTCTAAATAGCCTGATGAATTGGGAAACGACCTTTTCCCCAGCAGGCTGCTTGAGTTTAAAGCCTGTCTTTGAGACGGTGTCATATGAATTTTTTGCCCAGGATTTTTTCTTAAAGAAACAGCTACTTTATCCGTACTTCTTGCTTCTTTAATTCTTTCTGCTAGGTTTTTACCAAATAAAAATTCCCCTGACTTTGTGTCTTCAAGCACAGTTCTTGTTTCTTTATCGACCCCGGCTAGAAATAAGGCAATCCTAGACTTAGTTTGACTGTGCATCATGTCTGCGATGAGTTTTCCTGCATCATGTATAGGCGTTCTTATAAGAGAACTTTATCGACACTTTCATTTTCCTCTAGTCTAGAGTGTTTTGGTTGTTTTAGGGAAATTTCTGGATTTAATTGAAGTACCTTTAATCCGTCAGGACATTTGTACTTTTCTAATAAGTTCTCCCTTCCCTCTTTCTCAATTCCATTTAAAACCCAATATTTCCATCTTTTGTGAATTCATTTTAAATATAGCAAGAAGGGGTTAGTCAAAGGTAGAAATAATAATACAAGACACTCAGTATTATTCTAAAAGACAGTAGGTTTAATCTACCAAATACATGAACACGCCGTCGCGAATACGTGTGTCGCATCTGGCGTCTCTCTCCACATTGCTTGTTGTGCTCTCTCGGTTGAGACTCGTCTCAAATTCGCAGAAAAACCAATTCAAGTATTTTTGTGTCTTCCACATCCTCCCACCTTGAGGCCTGGACTCAACAAAGAATACAAATAAAATTATCATCGCTTACAAAAAATTAGTCTTATACTTAAACGCTAGATTATAATTCTTAATCCATACATGAATACTCTCATGGCAAAATACAATCTAATTATAGTTAACTTTCTTAACAATACGCCCACTTCGGGTTTGACAACTTTTTCCTTTTGCTTTGGCTGATTATTTTTTACAAAAACATTTTTGTTAAAAGACGATTCTTTTGCTTTATCACGTACAAAATTTGCTTCATCAGCATCGTTGCAGCTGGTTTCCATAGGTTAAATGCGCTGTAAAGAACGTTTTAACAAGCCATCTTTAGTTTTCAATAATGCAACGCGAGCTACACCTTCACGACCTTGAAACAATTTTTCAATTTTAGCTAAAGGCCAATCGATGCGCTTTTTATTATCGTCTCCAATGAAAACAATGTCACCGATCTGAATTTGATGATTCTCGTTAGTATTACTTTTTAAAATTAATTGACTTAAATATTCTTTGTGAAAACGCTGTCCTAAATGATCTATTATTTCTTGCTTACGCTTACAACTAGAATTGGAGTCAATTTGATTGATTATGTCAAGGTCAGGATTTTCTCATCCTTTATTTTCACACAAAAACATCCAAGTTTCAATGTTTTCAAATCGTCCGCCGCAGCGGATACATAAGTCAATGGACGTGAGTTTATCGTACTCTCGCAGTCGCAGAGAACCGTGCACATCTCTTCATAAGTGATATAAATTTTACCTAATACTTTTCGCAAAATATTTTTAACTAAACCGACTAATCTTTCCCACAAACCTCCCCACCATGGTGCCGAAGGAGGGTTAAAATGCCACGTTCTTCTCTGCGCTGAACTGTATTTTGAAACCGCGTCCCAATTTACTTGTTTCAATGCATTGTCTGCTCTGACAAAATTAGTCCCGTTGTCACAATAAATATCCGACGGACATCCGCGGCGATCAATGAAACAGCGCAGCGCCATCAAAAACGTCTTAGTCGAATGTGACCTTACTAATTCTAAGTGTACTGCTCGGTACACTTCACACTTAAAAAGACAGATCCAGGCATTTTGGTCATCACGCAAAAGCAGCGGTCCAGCTAAATCGACTCCTACCACTTCAAATGTAGTGCAATATTTTACTAGATTGAGCGGTAAAAGTGGTGGATCTGCCTGTATTGGTATTACAGAGTAACGTTTACAAACAATAAACGCTGAGATAACTCTATTCACCGTTTTGCGCATCTAGAAGATCCAATATTCCTTTCTTATTCTACACATCACTGACTGTACACCTGCGTGATTCATTTTTTC
>NC_046659.1:154267785-154270396 GCF_010883055.1 Belonocnema kinseyi
CGTTCTCTGGGCCCGGTAGGTATTGCTAGCTTCAAGAAGTTGACAAACGACGTATCTCGCGCACGCGGTTCCAAACAAACGTACCCCATTGATTATCGCGATTCAACTACGCTAAAACTGTTGTCGAATCTGACCAACAGTAGACGGGCACATCCATGTGATTCAAAGTGTTTACAATTTCGGCAGTTTAACGACTTGTAATCGACCAGGCTAAGATTTGAACTCGCGGTATTGTCGTTTTTTTCGGCGCGACTCGCGCTTTCGCGGCGAGTAACCGCAGCTCTACATGACCTTCGTTCTCTACGCGCAGAAACGTAAATGCTGCATATGCTGTCATGACTCGCGTCCGAAAATGTGTGTACAGATAACGTGCCGTTTCCAAGAATCGTGAAACCAATTAGATCAATAATTTGATGCGTTGCTGCAAGAATTTTTCGTTTCGTTCTGTCGCCGACGCATTCATCTATCAACGCCGGATTAATCATTATAGTATCTTTAGCTTTATTGAATAAAATACCGAGTACTTGAGTAATCTCTTTTTTAGCACCGACGTGAGTAAACTCCTATCCTTGTAACTCGAATCCAGATTGTCATCATTTCTCTAGCTTCTTTTATAAAAGAATCTAATTCCTCCACAGTACGAATACTAGTGACGCAATTGTCAACATAAAATGATTTTTCTAATTTACTAATGTTCTCTTCAGACCATAAATCTCGAAAAACTTCTCGTACTGTGTACGATAAATAAAATTCTAAGACCGCTCCCAAAAAAAAAGGACTGCATGTGAGACCGAAAACTACGCGCTTGTGTCGAAAAACTGTGAGTTTGCCATTCAGAAACCATAAGAAACGTAAATAATTTCGATCTTTCGGATTGATTTCGATTTGCAAGAAAGCCTTGCGATTATCTGCGATCATACCTATTTCATTTTCACGAAATCTCAATAAAGAATCCGAAATTAATTTGATTGAATTAGGCCCTGTTTCTAAGCATTTATTTAAAGGAGGATATCCCTGTTCACTAGCCAAAGCGTCGAAGACAGGGTGAACGGAAGTGGTGCTGTCTGTTTTGATAACTGGGCGGTGAGGTAAGCAATGAGAGAAATCATCAAATTCATTTTTCGGTACAGTCTCGATGATGCCTTGTTCGAAGCACTCCTTAAAAACTTGACCGTATTTCTCATAAAAGCCATTTTTCAAGTTTTTTAACAATGCTATCTAATCTACTCTTGCATAGCTCTAAATTGTTTGAAACCGGAGCGTGGTCTTCGTTCCAAGGCAAATTGACACTGTAGCGCTCGTTATTGGAATGGAAGCTTCTAATGTGTCACCTAAGGGTTTACATTCTTTTTGCACCTTCTTCTCTATTACTTTACTCACACCCCACACACTTACTTGGTGGTGGAAGGGGGACTTAGAGTTTAAGGTGGGTTCCGAACCACCAAGAGCAACAGCTTTAAGTACTTAGATTAGTGATTTTCCCCGCAAAATACGCACTTACCTATCTGTTCCCCTTAAAATAACGCGCTGGTCGTTGCTTGCTCCTTCCCGGACGACGTCTTGTGCTCCTTGGATTTATCGTCCCTCGGCTTTTCTTTCTTTTCAGTAACGGCTTGTACTGCGAAATGGTTGATGGCGATGTTGATCCGCTCTTTGTTCGTAACCTCAGTCTTCAAGAATGCGAGGAGTTTCTTCAGTCTGTCTGAAACCGGAGAGCCGTCCGCTCCCGTGTTGCATTCGCTGTTCGTCGTCGAACTCAGCGGCGAGCGTTGCCACGTTCGAAGAATTTCCTCAGGCAGCGACGACTCGACGTGCGGCTCTTCCTTTTTCTTAATAGCATTCTGAATTGTCAAGCTGAGTAACAGTCTCGTGTAATGTTCTATCAATAAATCGTCTCGACCGTAACGACTTTTCAGATTCTCGAATGCTGGATCGTAATTTTCTGCTGTGGTAGGAAAATCATGAATGATAGTGAACGCTTTGGAGTCTGGTTGCATCACCCCTTTCAAATACTCTAGCTTATCTTCTTTCGAGAGATTGGCATCTTCGTGGTATTTTCGGTATGCGACCAGAACTGAAGCCATTTGTCAACACCGCCCAGGTATTTCGGTATATCGAGTGTCGGTTGTTTGTACGGTTTGTCAACACGCGGCGCGTTTTGACTCGCACTCACTTCAACATTTGCCGCACGTGTCGCACTAGCTTGACCTAAGAATTTCACTCTAACTTCCAAAACCTTTTTCTTGTACTCATCGTGCGATTCGATTTCCTTGACGATATCGTCATCCTCCGCCGATGTCGCCGACAATAACTCGATGTACCTTGTGTTAACCACCTCCAACTCTTGCATCCTTGCTTCTAACAACTCTAAAGCAACATGCCTTTCTGCCGCTGTAGCCATAGTACTGTTGAAATTCGCAAGGAACGTCTAGAGTCACTTTGTGAACAACGTGCACTGGATACTCTTTGCCTTCTTTGCGTTTTCCATTTTGTGGTTAGATCGATGCACATTTATTATTATTATTACACCATTAAGCCATTTCCCTTTCGGGGTAGGCGTGACTCACTCGGCAGGGGAAAGGAGTAGTGTGTGGAAGGGATAGAGATTTTT
>NC_046659.1:154270496-154279482 GCF_010883055.1 Belonocnema kinseyi
GTTTCTGTGACTTCTTATGTCTCTTCTAAGTAGGTTCTCATTCACACATTCTAACCATTCTTTCCGCGGTCTACCTCTGGGCACGTTGCCATTTACTTTACCGTGATACACTTGTTTCGTTAGTCGTTCATTTAGCATTCTCTCAACATGTCCGAACCATCTTAACCGATTTCTTTCCCATGTGTCTACTAGCGTCTCTTCTTCACCACATTCTTTTAGAATTATCTCGTTACTTACTTTGTCCATTAGGGATTTCCCGCTTATTATGCGCATGAATCTCATGTCAATTGCGTTAATTTTACTCTTATCTTTTTCTTGATAAGTCCATGTCTTGCTACCGTATAGTACAGTCGGTACAAATATAGAATTATGTATTGTCATTTTAGCTTTATTTGATATATTTTACTTCTGATAAAGGGACCTGATCTACCAATAACCTTCTTACCTTCATTTATTCGTCTATCTAATTCCTCATCTATTTTCCCGTCCCTAGTAAATAAGCTACCAAGGTATACGAACTTATCAACTTGTTCAATTCTCTCATCATTTAATAAAATATTGCATAGCGTTTTCTCATTCTTTCCTTCGAATACCATAGTTTTTTAGGATTAAGCATACCATCACTAATACCACCATCTATATAGGATTAACCATACCTTCTGAAGTTTTCTTAACGAACGAAAAACAAAAATATCTAATCTCGGAACCTGTAACCTCTAACGCACGATGAAAGAATATGAGGTTGGCTTGAAAGGCGCAAAGTAGCAGCAGTCGTGACGTCTAGCGAGATGAACGGAATACTACATTCTGTAATCTCGAGAAAGAGGCGACTGAAATATAATTAAAATTTTAAAGGTTTTGATAATAAAAGTAATTTAGGTAATCCAAGTAATCCACTTGAAATTCAGTTCTAAGCAGAAGTAATCCACTTGTTATCTGAATTAATACACTTATAATTTGGAGTAATTCAGGTAATCCACGTGATTTACTTGTAATCCAGAATAATGCAATTATAATCCACGTAATCCATGTTTAATCGAAGTAATTCGAAGTAGTTTAGGTAATCTAACTAATTAACTTGCAATCCAGGTAATTCGGCGTAACGTACACAAGTAATACAAATAGTTTAAAAATATTTTTTGAAAATGTCTTATTTTTATTTTTGAAAAAATAGTTTTTTAAAACGAAAATTTAAGTATTTCATTTTTTATTTTAAAATTGATATTTTTAGTTAAGTATTCATGGATTTTGTTGAAAATTCGCCTCTTTCGGTAGAAAATAAACATTCTCCGTTGAAAATTCAATGATTTGATGAAAAATTGAAAAGGTTGAACTATTTTGTTAAAAATTAAGCTTCCTGGTTGAAAATTCATGATTTTGGTTAAAAACTTAACTATTTGGTGAATAATTAATCTACTTTGTAGGAAATTAACTATATCGAGGCGTCCTAACGATAGGATGCCAACGCACCCGATCGACTAGATGATACTTAACCAAAAATATAAACAATAAAAAGCTAACCAAGAAGTAAGAACTAGAAAGTTTTAGATCGCGAAATTGCACAAGATGGAGCTAGAAGTTGGCCAAAACTAGAAGATGCTCGCTCGCTCCATCAAAACATTAAAGTCCTATCTCGAGCGAGTAAAGAATGAAGGTGCCACTTCTCGCTTATAATCTAAACGCGAGAAGTGGCAACCTTCATGCTTTGCTCGCCCGAGATAGAACTTTCATGAATTGATGAAGCAAGTGAGCACCTTTTAGTTTTGGCCAACTTCTAGCCTCATCTTGCTCAATTAGGCGAGCAAGACTTTCTAGCGCTAACTTCTCGGTTAGTTTTTTATTGCTTTTATTTTTGGTTAAGTACCGTCAAGTCGTGTCGCGTGCGTTGGCACCCTACCGTTAGGACGCCTCGATATAGTTTGAAAATTCGTTTTTTCTATGTTGAAAACCTGAATATTTGGTTTGAGATGTTTGATATGTTTGTAACAAATTGAATTTTTTTGTTGAAAATACGTTTTGGTTCAAAATCAGGGTTTTTAACTTAATATTAAACTATTCCATTTATTATTGTAAATGAATCTTTTTTTCGCTGAAAATTCAATTATATGATTAAAAATTAATTGATTTTGTTAAATATTTGTCTCTTTTATTTATTTCGGTATAAAATTAATGTTCTTCTTTCAAAATTTATGTTTTTTAATGGAAATTCAACCATTTGATAAAAAATTGATTCGCTTTCTGGGAAATTAAATAATTTCGTTAAAGAGTCATTATTTTTAATTTTACTGTTTGGTTGAAAACAGTTTTTTTTTCGGCGAAGAATTCAACAATATTATGATGCTCGCAAAATTATATTCATGATTATAAATAATATTTATAACCATGACTTATATTTAAACCCCTAATCGCACCTGACATTCGACGTAGAAGACAAGGACTCGTCAGTCCTTTAACCTGGAGTGTGACTCACAGGAGCAACACCCCTCTGGTATTAATATCCAAAACCAAGGGGACTCCTCTTTAAATAATTCTCCCCACCTCCTTGGATTTAGATCTTCTGGTGAAGCCGCACTGTCAACTACTATGGCGACCTCTACAGGAAACCCATCCCTTGTGGACAACCAAGGCCTTGTGGGTAATCCACCCTTTGGACAAAATCCAGGTCCTGTGGGAAATAACCCCCTTATAAATGTTTAATATCCAGCTGGAAATCCACCGCTCTTGGACAACCAAGGCCCTGTGGGAATCCCACATTTTGGATAAAAATCTATGCCCTGTGGGAATTCCATCCCTTGTATATCTTCACATTCCCGAGATTCTTTATAACATCTGAACTCGACGTAACATAGCAACAGATCTCACTCCCAGCGAAGTTGTTTTTGGAGCTAATCTCAAACGTTCTGGTGAATGGACCTTCCCAAGACCACCCGCTCCTACTGACAGTTCCAGGAACTGTCAGTGTCTGACACTGAGTCTGAGGCACTGTCCCCAGGGGTGGGGGGGGGGGGGGGGGGGGGAAGGTATTGCGTACCTTGGATTTATAAAAACGCTACGCGTTCTGGCGTCAATTGTCGTTTAATCCAGGAGTCTCGAAACGCGTTATATCAAAGACCACCATCGTTAAGGGAATGCTGTTTGAAAAAGACATCTTCTTTTTCCATAAGAGCTGGTAGTGACGCAAGCTGTTTAATTTATGAGACGATTTTGCATGTCTTATCATCTGTCTGTTGGGCACTGGTAATGTCATCGTACAGATCACGCGTTTTCGTCGACGCAAGGCACGGTGGCTGTTCGAACGTGCGACTTTTAGTTTTAGGGGACAGGAGGCGTTCATCGATGTAGGGATCCTCTTCACCGTTAATGCCAGAGGGGGCTTCCGCGAGGGCCACAGAGAGTAGGCTTTGACTCGCGAGACATTTTTCTACGGTGAAAGAATGAGTTCCTATTAGGCAGGCCCATTGTCTGAGTTTGCCCCGGGTCTCCTTAACGCGATGTAGCCATGTGATTGCTTCATGGTCCGTTCTAAGGACGAAGGGACGGCCTTGAAGATAGAAAGTAAACTTATTGAGGGCTAATGCTTCGGGTAGGGTCTAACTTAATTTGGTAGAGTACCGCTCCCATTCCTATGGAATTTGCATCGGTTTGTAGGGTGTAGGGTAGTCCGGGGATAGGGCGTCCTAGGCGTAAGGGATTTTCAAAGAGAGTTTTTACGTTTTGAAAAGCATGTTCTGCTTCTGGGTTCCAGTTCCATCGACTGCCTTGCTTACCGAGGTGATCCGTAAGTGGTGCGGCTGTAATGGAAAAATGGGGCACATATTCCTGGATGCATCCACAAATACCTAAGAACTTTTGTAAAATTTTTTTTTATTTGTGAGGGGGGGCTTCAAATACAGCATTCACGTACTCGCTTTGAGGGAAGTTGGCTTCAGCGGTGATAACATGGCCGAGAAAATCGGTTAAGGTTTTTCCGGAGCGGCTTTTTTCAGCGAACATTCAAAACCGTGAATTTTGAGACGTTCCATAATAAGTTCAGCATGATGAACATGTTCTTCCCAGGTTTGAGAATAGATGATGATATTATCGAGGTACACCACACAAAATTTATTGATGTATCCAACAAGGACAATTTTGGACATTAGCCGTTGAAACGTGCTGGGGGCATTTTTTAGGCCAAATGGCATAACCTTAAGTTAATAGATGCCACCTTGGGGAAGGGTGAAGGCCGTATATGTTTTTGAGCTTTCTTCCGACGGAACTTGCCATTAGCCATTACGGTGGCTACTAGTAGAAAAAATTCGGGCATTTCCTAGGTCTTTAAGGGTATCATGAATGTGTGGTAATTCCTGGGATGTATCGACAGTGATGGTGTTTAACCGTCGGTAATCGACGCCGAAACGAGGTTTACCATCTTTACGTATTATGATGACTACTGGGGAACTATAGGGGGAATTTGAGGGCTCAATTATTTGATCAGCTAACATTTGTTGTGCCTGTTCCCAGATAAGCTTGCGTTTTTCTTCCAAACAGGGGTAGGGACGTAGTCGAACGGCTTGGGTAGTTGTGAGCTCTATTTTATGTTCAGCTGAATGGGTTTGGGTAGAAATTCCGGCAGGGTTTACGATTGATTGGAACCGTTGAAGGGTGCCCTGAAATTTGGCGACATACTGGATTGGGACTTCCGTCAGAGCTTGGGCAATTTCTGGATCGTTCAAGGTGGGTGGGGGAGTTGTCTTTTCACAGTAAATGGTAAAACGCTGATTTTTTCCGGCGTAAACACATTTTTTGGGTCGATCGTAAACTGTCATTTGTTCTTCGATCCAGGGTTCTCCGAGGATTAAGGGATCCTTTATTTCATCGCTCACAAAGAAGGTGCTTTTGGTAGGATATCCGCACACGGTGACTTCTAGTTCCACAGTACCTTGGACATTAAGGAACGCTCCGGATTTTGCTATGTCCACTTTTTCTTTCCGAGGACTTATTCGCTTATGCTGGGCTTCAGTTAAGTACTGGGGCTTTACAAAATTGTTTGTAGACATGCTGTCAAAAACTTTCTGTATTTCTTTATTGTTAAGAATTAGTCGGAAGTGGGGGACAAGCCGGAAACGTCATTTCGTGGTTTGAAGTCTCATTTGGAGGCGGCATGACCGTGTGGCGCCCACCGCCTCCAGTTTTTCTGGGTGAAGAGGGGGGGGGGTAGTTGCTCCAGGGGGAATTTCCTGTTTATTCTTAAGGCAGTCACGATTAAAGTGATTGCCCGGGTAATGCGAACGAATTGAGGGACGGAATAATTCTAGAAGCGTAGCGACCCTAGCTTCTTCGAGGACGTGGGGCTGTAGGCATTGAAAAAGTAGATACTTTTTCAGAAGGAAGAGACAAACGGGCTCTTTTGTTTCTGGGAGTATAGCTGGGAAGTCAAGCGACCTAGTGTGTTGGCCCCATTGTATTTTTGTAGGAATAGTTCCCTGAAACGAGCTCATTCAAAGGAGAGACCGCGGTAAATTTCCCACCACCTCGAAGCATTATCTTTTAGGGCCTAGGCTACTAGCGTAATCCGTTGTGCGTGGGGAAATAGGGAGGGCTTCTAGAATTTTCTGCAATGCTTCTAGATTTAGGTAGGGTGCCTGATTAGCATACCCGTGATTTTGAGCGGGGGGACGTTATAAAAGAGGGGAAGGTTTCCCGCAGGGCCTGGATTTTGTCCAAAGGGTGGATTACCCACAGGGCCTTGGTTGTTCAAGAGGGGTAAATTTCCTGCTGGGTATTGAACATTTGTAAGGGGGTTATTTCCCACAGGACCTGGATTTTTTCCATCTTTGCTAAGACCTTGTCGATACCAAAATGACTGGTTAAATCGTGGTAATGAATTGTCACCGCTTTTCGCATGGCTGATGGTACCACGTAGAGCAAAACCTCCATGTTATCTCGTTTTTCTGATCGGTACAAAAGTCCTCCCGCTAATCGCAAGTCGCGAACTGCACTACGTTCGTTCTTTGTCCGATCGTCAATCGGTTTCTCGAGAATTTTAGTTATTCGATTTAATTTGGGGTCTGTTCTTTGATATAGGAGGATCCCGTCTTCACTGGTGATTATCGCAAGCACTTCTGTTACCTCGGATTTTTGCACGTCGTCATAGGCTATGGGAGCTCGAGATAGAACGTCTACATGTCACATTTGGTCTACCTTACGTTGGCGAATCCTGTAGTCATAATCGCTTAGGCTATTTGCCCAACGTACAAATTGCGGGTACTTTGCTCTGGCTGCATTTAAGAAACTATTGCTTGGCAATCAGTTACTACGGTAAATTGCAAAGGAACTAAAAATGGCCGTAGTCTTTCAGTGGCCCATACAATCGCGAGAAGCTCCAATTTGCTAGAATGATACCGTGACTCTATCTCCGAGGTTCTTCGGCTAATCGCGTACACAAGTCCTAGATTTTCCTTGGCATCTCCTTGTAGGAACATCGCGCCAAGACCCATAGAGCTGGCATCTGAATGCAGCTCGGTGATTACTGACATTGTTGAGTAAACCTTCAAGATCGGTTTGGAGGTCAGTAAGGTTTTCAGTTCAAGGAATGCGTTCTCCTGTTCCTTGGACCAAAGAAAACCTACATTCTTACGGGTTAAACGGGTAAGTGGTTTTGCAATTTTAGAAAATTTTGGTACGAAACGACGAAAAAAGCTCGTTAGACCCAAAAATCGGCGGAGAGCGTGCACATCTCGCGGTTGCTCAAAGTTCTTTATGGCGCGGACTTTTCCGTCGCTAGGTTCTACTCCTTTTGCACTGATTTGGAATCTAAGAAAATCTACCTTCTCTAGTCCAAAATGACATTTGGATAGCTTCAGGGTCAGTCCGACTTTGGCAAGAGCTTCAAAAACCTATCTCACTCGGTCCAAAAGCTGTTCCCGCTTCTGTCCAAAAATGAAGATATCATTGATTTCGTCATCGCGTGACAGATAAGTTGATCATCGACTTTAAGATAAGCAATGTGAGGTTGTTCAGTATAGGTGCGTCCTATAATCACATCCCACCATTGAACGTTATCTGGGACTACGCGCACGAAGATGTTTTGGCCTTTAAAGCCATCTACCTCAATATCCCCACGTGCTATTCTCACTGATTGGACGTTTTCCTCAGACCAAAAACCTCTAAGTTCACTTGGGCTATGCTCGATTTCAAAATTTTCGGTAAGAACGGTTGTGGCTTTAATGGTACACACTACACTACCTGCATCAATCAATGCTGTCAAGGCTTTCCCATTGACTTTAACCGTCTTTACGTACTTCGGAAATCGCGTCATTTACAATATTCACACTCGCGGTTTCTAAAGTTCGGCGCTTTCCACAGTTTTGTGTACCGTGTACCTTTTGTTTGCAATTTGTGCAATAAGGTTCGCGTTTTGGTTCTGAGCACTCGCGTCCGAAATGCCCAAATTTTTGGCAATTGTACCACCTAACTTTTTCCCTTTTCCCGCCTTTATTTTCCTTTTCCTTGGAAACTCCCGGAGTTTTTGATTTCGAGTCTATTGTTTTATTAGGATTAACGGCATTACCGACGCCCTTCTTGTCGACCCGGCTATTATTCTTGTAAAAAATTTTTACCGTTCGATCCAACCTCTCGAGATCCGCGAAGAGCTCGTCTTCGTTTTCATGATATGCTGCTGATGCACTTAGCATAATATCGCGAGATTTAAGACCTGAAAGAATTTGTTCTTTAGACTGGGTGAAGTTCAGCGGAAAATTTTTACAGATCTGTAACTTATTATGGAAATAAGAAGACAAGGTCTCATTTTGATTTTGTACTCGGTTTTACATTTTTATAAATGCTTCCGCTATGTCGATCTCTCGAAGGAAAGTATTACAAAAGGCTTGTCGTAACAATGGTCAGTTCACCAATTCACGTTGGCGACCCAAATACCAAGTCCGCGCAGTCCTTCTTAAATGGCATTTTACTGTTTGCACGAGAAATAAGTCTGGCCAGTTGTTAGCGCATGCTGCCGTTTCAACCTGCTCAAGCGACAGTTTTGCCTCATGAGGGTCCTTTTCCCCATCAAACGTTTCAATAGTTTTTGAGAAATCTGGCATAATGTGGAATTCGCGTTGGGCCGCTTGGCCTTGAGCAAGGTGCTGCGTCAACATCATATTTTGTTGGATGATTTGATTCATCATACCCATCATTTGATCATTGTTAAATAAAATATTTATAGGTTGAGAGTGAACATTACAAAATTGCTTTCCCTGAACAGGCGGAACAGACCCTGGCAATCGACTGCTCGAGGCAAACTCTGACGGATGCGTCGCGTTCGACATTGGTACATTTTGATTTATATTCGATGAATAATTATTCAGCGTGTTTTGCGGATTATAGTTAGGCGCGTTTTGAAAATTACATTTATCTGTCGGTAAACGATTATGAACATTTGTGATCGTCCTATCTCCGGCAATTTCGCTTATATCGCATTGACTCCCGGTCAAATCGAATTGAGAATTTTCGAACACGTTCAGTTGCAACGCTAGCGTTGAATTATTCCCCTGGGATTCATCGAAATTGGAATAGGAGGTTGTGTTACCTGACATAGGAGTTGAGCGCCCTCTCTTTCATCTCCTGCTTTGTCCTCTGGGATTCAAGTTTTGTTGGAAGCGTTCAAATTCGTCGATTGGCCCTCCTGAGCCTCTCAGCGTTGAATTCATCATGGCCGAACTTTTGGTTTAGATTCTTCAAACTGATGACTATTTCGTTGTTGTCCGCGCCTCAACTTGTATGATGTGAATTTTCGGCGTTTAGTCTCGTGATGAGTTTTCTCGATGGCCAGTCGCCCCCTCCTCAAACATTGTGCCAGGTACGGACCCTCTTCGCTCGACGCAGATCCAAACTCTTTATCTCTCGGAAATCTTATACCAGGTGTATACATATGAAACCGGTATTTTTTCAAGAAAAAAACACATTTATTTCAAGAGAATGATAACAAATATTTTATTCAAAGTATGCG
>NC_046659.1:154279582-154311186 GCF_010883055.1 Belonocnema kinseyi
AATACGCCAATTAGCACAAATGGTAAGTTCCGACAGTGCCTACAAGTGTACCTACTGGCCGCTAAATGGCAATACCGGTTTCATATGTATACACCTGGTAAAACCTCTTCAGGGCATGTGACACAGCTATATTACCGACCTCACTTTATCAGTTCACTGAATGTTCTTTTGAACCTAAGAACTTTTTTTGTAAATAAAATATCGAGCTGAAACTTTGGAAAATGTATTAGAGTACAATAAAGTACGTTTAGGTACTGCATTTTGGTAGGAACTTCACTGATAATTATTTTATCATTTTTCTGAACCTCCACATTTTTTTAACGTTCGAACTTTTTTTATACATAAAATATCGGTCTCAAACTTTGAGAAATGCAAGATCCGAATCAAAACTACGTTTTAGTACAAAGCTTAATAATAAAAGATGTAAAAAAAATTTCACCTATCAATTCCAACGGCATCAGCCGGTAACGTTGTCGGTAATATAGGTATTTAGCTGTGTCACATGCCCTTAAGGACATGTGATACTTACAGTTTCCCCGGCTTTTTTCCCACAAAAATGAAAAATTTTAATAACTGAATTCGGAGATGCTATAAAATATCATAACGGACGTCCCCGAACTCTTGTTTGAGGAATAATAACAAAAAAATGTATTGTGCTAAATAAAAATTTTATGCATATGCATTATTTTGAGGTTACGTCGTTTTTCATCTCTGCCTTTCCGATAATCTGGAAATTATTTATGAAATAAACTTTTTTGATTGGCTGCAAACAAGGTTAGTTCCGGGAGATTAGTTACTATGTTTATTTGCAAGTCCAAAGTTTTCGGCCAAAAATATTGTGTAGTTTATAAGTAACGCACAGGAGAATTGTAACATACATAACCTCCAAATGTACACACGTTGTTAGCAATATCAAAAAATTTTTTGAAAAAAACACAAATAAAGTGTGCGGGGACGTCCGCGCTATCATTTCCCAGATTTTGAAGGCAAAATATTTTTTATCCTCGGAAAAAAGCCGGGGGAATCTAACACTGAAAAAATCGATACTATTTCCTAATCGCTATGCAAATTAATCACATTTTGCCAAATTAAAACTTTTTTGAGTTAACCTACAAAAAAAGTGTGTGGGGACGTCCGTTAGCATGTTCACTATCATTTCCAAAATTTTTAAAACAAAATATTTATTATTCTAGAAAAAAAGCCGGGGGAACCTAAAACTGGTAAAATCGACAATTTTCTAAGTATCACATGCCCTTAAGAGGTTTTATAAGATTTCCGAGAATTTTAATGATTATATATGATTTTTATTCACTTTCAAGGTATTTTCATACATTTCGCACAACTTCAGGTATAAGCAAATTTTATATAGCATCACAGTTTTTACAATATTTTAGTGCATTTCATAGAATTTATTGACAAAAATTGAGATATTTAATAGAATTTAAAAATATTTTAAGATATTTCCAAAATTTTTAAAAAATTTTGAAATTTTTAGGATAATTAAAAATATTTCAAAGAATTTGAGAGATTTTATGGAACTTTTAAATAATCAAAGAAGTTTCAAGAGGACTAGAAAATTTGTAATTATTTCCAGATATTTTTAAAAACTGCAAGGAATTTTCATTCAAGAGCTTCAAAAAGTTTCAAGAAATTTCAAAATATTTTAAGAGTTTGGAAGTATCTTAGGGTGTTTAAATAAAATCTTAAAAATTGTATTTTCATTTCAGTAATTTAATGGGAATTCAAAGGGTTTTAAATATTTTAGTGTATTCTAAAAGATTCCAAGGCATTTTCGAAAGATTACAAATTTTTAAAAGAATTTCCAAAGATTGTAATGATTTTATGGGATTTAAAAAAAATTGCAAAAGGTAAAAAAATTTAGGAAGCTATCGAACGATTTTACAAGACCTATAAGGATTTCAGTAATTTAAAGGGATTTCAAAAGCTTTTAAGGTATTTTAATTAATTTTCCAGAATTTCAAGAAAATTCATCAGATTTCATAGAATTTCACGGTATTTTATCATATTTCAATGGTTCCCAAACAATGTATTCGCAAAAACTAAGGGATTTCGTAGAATTTCATAGATTTGAAGAAATTTAAATTAGTTTTTGCAATTTATTTGGAATTGATTTTTTATCAATTTTATCGAATTTTTCTTATTTGCAAGAAACCCCTCTAAATTTATTACAATTTTACTGAAATGAATTTTTCCTAAAGTCGTTAAAATTCACCTGAATTTCTTATAAATTTCATGGATTTTTTTTCCTTCAAAAGAATTAGAAATTAGTCAATCTTTGTCATTTTGAATCTATTACAGTCTCATCTAATTTTTGTCTTTTTAGATGGCTTCACGCCTTTAATGGCTTTATGCAATTGCCCGCGAGGAACAAGTGAAAATTGCTTGCAGTCCTTACATCTTTTGTTGGAAGCCAAGGCTAATGTAAATGCAACTAGCAAACGAAGGTGATGCAAAAAATGATGAACTCAAAAAAAAAAATAAAAATATTTCGAAACCAGTTCAGATTAAAATTTATTTATATTTTTTTCTTTCAGGGAAACTGCTTTAATGTACGCTTCCAAAATGAGGGACCCCGAATTCGTTCTAGAACTTGTCAAAAATTTGAGAACTGTTAATATGCCCGACAGTGAAGGCCAAACAGTTTAGTGTTTAAGTTTTTATCTATTTTTAATTAAATCCTCTTTCATTATTTTTTGGTGAGTCTAATATTTCTTTCCTTTACAGGCATTATTTTACGCAGTTAAGGCTAATCGTTTCGAAGTAGTTGAGATACTTTTAGCTGCCAATGCCGATATTTTGGTTAAAGATCGGTTTTCCACGACTCCCTACGATATTGCAAAGACTAAAGGATTCGACAAAGTAATTTATTATGCCATCTGCATTAACAGGCCTCGGACTCACCACGCTCTTTACTCTATTTCACACTTTTTTTAGTCATTTTAAACGAAAAAAAGCAGTTTAATTGAACCAAAATGGACAAATTTCCAAAAAAATAGTTGAATCATCAACCAAAACAGATTAATTATCAACCAAACTGTTGTAGTTTTAACCAAATAGTTCAATTTTCAATCAAAAAGATGAATTTACCAAACAGAAGACTATTTTTCTACTGAACATATGAATTATTAACAAAATACATTTTTACCCAAATAGTTGACTTTTTAACCAACAAGATTAATTTTTTAATAGGAAAAACGTTTTTTCAAACATTATTGTTAATTTTTATTTTTTTCGTTCCTAAAAATTCTCACTAAACAGTTGAATTATTATCTAAATAGTTGAATTTTAATCTAAAACATATTAATTTTCAACAAAATAATTGCATTTTTAACCTACAAATTTATTATCTACCGAAGAACATTTCTAAAAAAAAAAACATAATATCAGAATCAGAAAACTTAACTTTTCTACTAAATTGTTTAAGTTTTTAGCAGAAAATACTGGATTTTCTACAGAACAGTTACATTTTCATCAAAAAAGTTAATTTTCAACCGAACGAGATTAATTTCTAACCAGAGTTGAATTTTTGATAAAAAAGGTAAAATTTCTACACAAAGAGATGAATTTTTAAAAGAAAAAGATGAATTTCTAACAAAATAGTTGAATTTTCATTTGCAAAAATTAATTTTTAACAACAACAAAAAACAATTTTCAACTGAAATGACCCATCTTCAACCAAGGAATTAAATTCCTGGCCGAAAAAGATGAATTTTCAACCAAAAATGTATTAGTGGATATTTAAAAAAAATGTATTCAAATTAAAAAGCATTAACAGATTAAATTTAACCAAGCAGTTTCATTTTTAACCATAAAAATTGATTTTTTATCAAAAAAAATAGCAATTTTGAACAAAATACTTCAATTTGGAACCAATTAACTTAAATTTTCTATGAAATTGTGAAATTTGCGAGCCAAAAACACGAAATTGCTGCAAGATGGTTGAATTTTTTCCAAAAAAGTTTACTTCAAACAAAACAGATTAATTTTTAATCAGAGTTGCAATTTTTATCATAAAAGGTGAAATTTCTAGACAAAGAAATGAATTTTTAACTAAAATGAATAGTGGCATTTTTACGAAAGAAATGAATTTTTAACTAATAAAAATCAATTTTAAGTTAACAAAATTAATGTTTAACCAAAAAAACGAATTTTCAACAAAGCATATAAAATTTTCAATAATGAAAATTAGTTTTAACCAAAAAAAAAAAACGAATTTTCGACTAAAATTATGAATCTTCAACCCAAGAGTTGTATTTTTAACCAAAATATTGATTTTTTTTACCAAAAAAGACAAATTTTCATAAAAATACCTAAATTTGGAATAAAATATCTTAAATTTTTTACCAAATTGTTTAATTTTCGAAACAAAAATACGAATTTTCTGAAAAACAGATAAATTTTTTACAAAAAAGTTCACTTTTGATCGAAACATATTAATTTTTAACTAGAGTTGCATTTTTAATAAAGAAGGTAGCATTTCTACAGAAAGAGATGAATTTTCATGGAAATTTTTATTTTTTTTATAGAAGACGTTTAGTTTTTAACGAAGGATTTGAATTATCAAAAAAAAATATATATTAGTTGATTTTTCAAACAAAAATATGTATACTTTTTTTTACTTTTTTCAAAATAAAAAGCAGTTGGGTTTAACAAACAAGAAAAAGGAAACCATTTTTTTAACAAAATACTTGAATTCTTAACTAAAACAGATTAATTTTCAACCAAACAGTTGCATTTTTAACCCAACCATTTATTGTATACCAAAAGTGTTGAATTAATAAAAAAAAATCGTTCAATTTTCTGTACAAAAAAAATTAATTTTTAACAACAAAAAATGTCAAATAAAACAACGAATCTTCAATAAAAAAATGAACTTTTTTGAAAGTCGTTAAATCTTCCTTTAAGGAATTGAATTTTTAACCGAAGAAGATAAATTTGTATAAGAAAGCATAATAGTTAATATTAAAAACAATTTAATAAAGAACATTTGAATTTTACCAACTAAAAAAGAGTCATTTTTTACCAAACAGTTTCATTTTTAGCCGTATAAATGTGTTTTTTTTCCAACAACAAAAAATTTCATCAAAATATCTAAATTTGGAACCAAATTACGTATTTTTCAGCAAAAAATATGAATTTTCAACCAAAAATTTATTAATCTATGATTAACCGAATGGTAATTCAACTGTTGAATTTTTAACCAAGAAACGTGTCTTTTCAACAAAATGTTAAATTTTTAACGAAGTAATCCAATTTTAAACTAAATATTAAAATTTTTAATAAAAAAAGAATAATTCTACGCGAAAAATTTAATAGTAGTTTTTTCAACCGGTAAGAATAAACTTTCAAACAAAAATAGTTGGATTTTTTAGTGTTTTATTAATTCAAATGAAATTAAAGTTGAAAAATTTTAAGAAATAGGGAAATAAGGAAAAGACTATGAAGTCTGCGATAAATAAATCGGAATTTTGTAAATTTATACACTAAAGAATAGAATTTTAAATAAACATTGAAAATAATTTTTAATACTTCTAAAATATTAGACTAGAAGACTGAGAACTCTGCTTAAATAATAAAGTTAATTTTTTATTGCACACTTTTTGATTTCGGGCTATACACTTTTAAATTAAGACTACGCATAAGTTTAATACTTGAAAAATATCATAATATTTTCAAGTTTAATTTTTTATAAAATAATTAAATTTTTAATAAAATATTAAAATTTTCAACCTAAAAAGATGAATCTTCAACCAAATGAATGAATTTTAAACGAAAAAAGATTAAACTTCAACCAAAAACATTTGCATTTCTAACCCGAAACTTTAAATTTTCAACAAAACAGTTAAATTTTTAACCGAAGAGTTGCATTAAAAACAAAAATTAAACTTTTAATACAATAATAGTTTAAGTTCTAATCAAATGGTTTACCTTTGAAACTACAAAGATGATTTCTTAACCAAAACGATGGAAAAAGACAAATTATCAAAACAAAAAAAAATGAATTTTGAATAAAGTAGGTGAACTTTGAACCAAAATTTACAAATTTTCTATCAGAAAGTTGAATTTTCAGCACGCAAATATTAATTATCTAACAAAAAGACGATTTTTCAACAAAATAATAAAATTCATTTCCAAAGAGATTAATTTTAAATGAGAATGATGAATCTTCAAGCACAAAAAAATAGAATTTTTTTACAGAGTAATTCAACTACCATCGCAGAAATTTACCTTTATAATCAAAGAGACGTTTTTTTTAAGAAAGATTTTTGAGTCAAGAAAGAAAAAAATTTCCTTCAAATTATTGGACTTTCAAGCCAAAAAACAAATTTTTTGCGTGACTGTTTTATTATGAGCCCGAAAGTATGAATTTTCAACAAAAAAAGTTAATTTGTAACCAAAAAGTTTTGAGTTTTAACCAAAAAAGAAGAAATTTCCACCAAAAAGATTAAGTTTTCTACCAATAAAAACGAATTTTTAACTAAAAAAGATCAGTTTTCGTCAACAAAAATGGACAAGATACATTTTCAGGTAAAAAATTAATTTACAATAGAAAAACGAATTTTCAACAAAATATTTAAATTTTCAATCAGTGATGAAGCCTCAAACCAAAAAAAGTGTTTAAAAAATAGGTTAAATTTTTACCCAAGTCGTTGAATTTAAAATTCAAAAAAAATCTATTTTCAGAATGGTTAAATTTTCAATTAAGAAAATTAATTAAAAAAAAAAGAAGTGGCAACACAAAAAGATGAATTCCCAACTAAAATTCTTCTTTTTATTTTAAATTAACTTTTTACCTGAGAATGTATCATGTACATTTTTGTTGTGGTAAATTGATCTTTTTTAGTTAAAAATTCTTTTTTATTGGTAGAAGGCTCAATCTATTTGACGGAAGTTTCTTCTTTTTTGGTTAAAACTGCAAAGTGTTTGGTTACAAATTAATTTTGTTTTGTTCATAATTCATACTTCTGGGTTCAAAATGCAACTGTTTTGCGAAAAATTTGTTTTTTGGCTTGAAAGTTCAACAATTTAAATGACATTTTTTTCTTTCTTGACTGAAAAATCTTTCTTTGGAAATGCGTCTTTTTCGTCAGAAATTTAAATTTCTGCGATGATAGTTGAACTACTCTGTAAAAAATTATATTTTTTTGTGCTTGAAGATTCATCATTCTCATTGATTCTTAATTCAACTCTTCGGTTAAAAATTAAACTATTTTATTGAAATTTCGTCTTTTGTTGTTGAAATATAAACTATTTAATTTTGCCTTGAGAGTAAATCTTTCTGTTGAAAATTTAAAGTTTCGAGTTAGAAATGCAAACGTTTTTGGTTGAAGTTTAATCTTTTTTCGTTTAAAATTCATTCATTTTATTGAAGAAATATTTAGATAGATAATTTGAAATATTTAGATATTTTTCAAGTATGAAACTTATGCGTAGTCTTAATTTAAAAGTGTATAGCCCGAAATCAAAAAGTGTGCAATAGAAAATTAACTTTATTTTTCAAGCAGAGTTTTCAGTTTTCTATAGTCTTATATTTTAGAAATATTAAAAATTAACTTCAATGATTATTTAAAATGTTATTCTTTAGTTTACAAATTATCAGAAATCCTATTTATTTATCGCAGACTTCATAGTCTTTTCCCCATTTCGCTCTGTTTCGGTTGAAAATTAAATTATATTTTTTAATTTAACAAATTGGTAGAAAATTTTAGTTATTTGGTTCCAAATTTAGGTATTTTAATGAAATTTGTTGTTGTAAAAAATCAATTTATACTTTTAAAAATGCAACTGCTTGGTAAAAAATTAATCGGTTTTAGTTGGTTAAATTCAAATGCTCTTTAGTAAATTTTTTTTAATATTAACTATTATATATTATATTATATGTTGTTCAGAATTAATTTTTTTGTATTGAAAATTGAACTATTTTTGAAAAAATTCAACTGGAAATTTTTGCTTAATAAATAAAGTTAATTTTCTATTTTATCCAAAAAATAAATTATTAATGTTCTTATTGTAGATAACTGCCTTGCTGGACACGGAAGGAAATGAAGAGGGCTCCATAAGCGATTCGCTGCAATTTCTTGAGTGGAGGGACATGTTTCCGGCACTTGCTAAAAAGGATGACGAGAATTTGAATTTCGACATTGCGACTATTTTGTACGGAATGGGAATGGATAGGTACAAAGATCTTTTCCGTGGAATGGATCTTAAGACGTTTTTAAAACTGACTGAAAAACAATTGGAAGAGTTAGGAATGGATATGAGCGTTCATAGAAAAAGATTTATTGAGGATCTTCATAAATTACATACAAAGAAGTGGGATCTGCGAAGCTTGGGAGCGATAAAAAAGGCCTTGCCTTTTACGTGAGTTTCTCTAATTCTTTATTTTCAAAAATCTTATTTATTTATTTATTTCTTGACCAGGAATTTTACAAATTTTCAGAAAAAAAATCTGTCCAAGTTCGATTTCGACAGTTTTTTTAAATAATTAGTTGAATTGATATTTTTTGAAATTATGATATCATTCAGTTTACAATTCCTAATTCAAAAATCTTTTACTTTGAAAATTCTTCATTTTAGATTTTTATTTTTAAGCGTATAATGTTTATTTAAAGAATTGTAAAGTCCAGTCTTAAAGACTTAAACAATTACAAATTAAAAGCGTTCGAAGTTGAAAATTCTTGATAAAAATCAGCATTATTTTATCAACTGTAAATATAAATAAATGAATAAATAATTTTTTATATGGGTACGTACTTTAAGTATTAAAAACTGCACAATAATTTATTTGATAAAATGATTCTAAATTTGCTCAAAATTTAAGAATTTCTAGATATTTACTGTTTGAATTTGAAAGTCTTAATCAGTACAAAAATGTAAATGTTTTCTACTTAAAAATAACTTAATAATAATATATTCGAAATTAGAGGCTTTTATTGAATAAAAAATATTGTTTAGGTCTAAATTATTCACTTTTTAACCCATTTAATTTAAAAAAATTTAATTAAGAAAAATAACAATTATTTAATATTTAGCAATATTTGACTATTAATTTAATACGATTAAATTGAAGCGAAATATTCAAAACCAAACCATTTTAGTTTTAATTGTTTGACATAGAAAGCTTTGAATTGTTAAAATTTCGAAAAGCTTTTGAAGTTTTAACGTTACAATTTTTATCAAGTTAAAAAAAATTTTTTAAGTAATTTAAAGAGATATATAGAAGTTTTGAAAAGCTTCATAATTAATTTGAAACTTGATTTGATGTCAAGTCATTTAAGCGAAGTGTGTGAAATTTTTTTCAGTACTACAATTTCTAGAAAATCATGCAAAATTTTTTTTTAATCCTTAAAATCTTCCAGAGTCTTTTTTTTGTAACAATTTTGAAAATCTCTTAAAATCTTTTTAAATATTCTGTTAAAATAATTTTTCAAACTGAAAAATCATTTTCAATTTTCCTAGGAATATTAAGAAAATGTTTTTATTCTTTTGGAGATTTTCACAATTCTTAAAAAGCTTCTGAATTTTTTCTTTGAAATCTGCAAAAATCTATATTTTGTTTTAAATTAGGTTGTCGGCACTTGCCCCTAAATTTCGGTACCAATAGTCAAATTTTTTTAGTACATACACTTTGTTTAAATGATTTAATATAATTTCAAGTTCTAAATTAATTATGAATCTTTTTAAAACTTCTAAATATATCTTAAAATTACTCGAATTTTTTCTAAAAATAATTAGTGTTCAATTGTTATTTGTAAATCCAAAGTTGAAAGAAATTTGTTTATAATCGCAGGATTTTCTAGCAGTTGTAGGAAAAATTCAATTAATTTTATAAGTTATTTATAAGCTCGAAAAAAATTTTTTTAATTATTTCAAATTTGAACAAATCCAAAACAACTTCTAAATATCTCAAGATTTTTAAATACTATTTTAAAGCTTTTCAAGGAGGCTTAAACTATTTAAAATAAAAATAATGTAACTTCTAATTTAATTCAAAATCAAATTCTAATTAAAATATAATTTAGGTATAGTTCTAATTAAATTTTAATTTTAACATTTTTAATGTTTTTAGTCTAAAATAACTAAATAATGTAATTTTGAAATTTTTTAAAATTCATTGATTGATTCTTTAATTTAGATTATTGAAAATGTTAACGTCGATTCATATTTTTTGATCTTAATCTAAATTTTTGAATGTTAAAAATTCTGAATTTTGTACTTTTTCTGCATTTCATTTAAAACTTTTCAATTGAAATGTGTTAGTACCTTCCAGTTTATATGTGTAAATTATTCAGCACTTGAATACAACATTTTTAAACTGAAAAACTTTTAAACTTCAATTTTGAAAGTTGAAAATTCAAGATTTCCATTTAAAAAAGAAAGAACTTTTAGAATAGATTAATTTTTAATGACAGTGATGAATTTTCTACCAAAAATATGAAGTTTTGACCAAATAGTGGAATTTTCAACTCAAAAGATGAATTTTATACCAAAAAAATATACAGTTTCAATAAAATATATAAATTTCCAACAAAAAAAGATAATTTAGAAAACCAAAACTAGAATAGTTCAATTTGCAGTTAGAAAAGTAAATTTCGCACAACAAAAAACAAGTTTTCAGCCAAATTATTTCATTTTTAACTAGCAATATATATTTGCAAGCAAATATGGAATACTTACATCTTCGGTTAAAAAAATTAATTTTTATTTTAAAAGAAACGAATTTTCAGACAAAGAAATTAATTTTTAATCACAGTGATAAATTTTCAATTAAAAAAATGAATTTTTGATCAAATAGTGGAACTTTCAATCCAAAAGATGAATTTTCTATTTTAAAAAATGCATTTTTAACTAAATATTTTTTTTCACCAAAGAAATAAATTCTTAGCCAAAAATAGAATAGTTAAATTTTCTATAAAAAAGAACATTTTTTAACGAAAAGGATTACATTTCTATCGAAAAAAGGTCAATTCTCCACAAAGAAAAGAATGGGTAAAGTCAATTTTGAAACAAAATTATAAATCTGCAACTAAAAAGATATATTTTCTACCAAAAATAATAAATTTCTATAAAAAAGATCAATTTTCGTTAAAAAATTGAACAATTAAATTTTTAGTTAAAAAAATTAATTCTAAACAAGATAAAACTAATTTTCAACAAAAAAAGATCAATGTTCAACGAATAAGATGAATTTTCTACCAATATAGACGAATTTTTAACAAAATACATGAATTTTCAAACAAATATTTGAATTTTTAAAGATGTACGATTTAAATTTTCAGTTCAAACAATTAATTTTCAAATAGAAGACCTAATTTTCAACGAAATAATTAAATTTCGAAAAAAAAAGTTTTGTCAAGTAAAATGATGAATCATCAACCAAATAAATGCATTTTTTATAAAGTATATTTCAACCCAAAAAGATTAAAATTTTATACAAAAAATAGTTTAATTGAACCAAAAAAGATGAATTTTCAAAAAAATAGTTTGAATCCTAAACCAAAAGAAATTAATTTTCAACAAAATGTTTGCGATTTTTTATCATAATAATAAAATTAATTTCGACTTAAGTTTTTCGAAAATTCCCTAACTCTTATCAGGTTTTCCCTGACTTTCTGGAATTACCTGGTCTGTAGCAACTCTGTCATTTCAAAAAGTATATGTTTATTTCATTCTAGAATTTTTTTAAATCAATAAATGCCTTAAATTATCTTAAATATTGTATAAAGGCTCTGTTCGAGCTCAAATTCTGAGCCAATATTTTTACAAAAATGACACTAATGTTTCATGGATGTTTCATTGATTGTCAAAATGTCCAATTTACTGTATAAATCAACTTTATATTATAAGTTTATTATTTTTTTTTAAATGCATGCAACTATTTTGCCTCTATTTTTTCAAAATGCCACTATAGGCACTAATTTTGATCTCTGAAAAAAAGTCTGAGCTTTTTATTATACTATTAAATCGCCCAGTGATGATTAAAATTGTTATATTTTTTTTCATAGAGTTTACGATGGAGTTGTATCTTTGGGTAACGCAGCAAAGCAGATGAGCATCGTGGGCTCTAGTTTTCGCTTTATTAAGGATACTTTAATGAGAGGTCATAAAGAAAATCTGGAACTCTCTCCGGACGAAAAGATCGAGTACACATATGAACTCCAGAAAACTCAGGATTCGTTGGTGAAGCTCAAAAAGGAACTTTGCTTGGTTCAAAAACTTGCAGAAAAGGTATTTAAGACATAACGGACCGTATTTTCATGTTTAGTTTATTATTTGTTTATTTTTCATTTTTGTTGAAAATTTAACAATTTTCTTAAAAAGACATCCTTTTTTGTTTCAAATTCAACTACTTTATTAAAAACTCGTCTTTTTGTGTTAAAGGTTAAAATCTTTTTGTGGAACATTAACCTTTTGTTTAAAATTCATATTTTGTTGCTGATAAATGAACTGCAATCTTTTTTGGATGAACAATTTTCTGAAAATTTGTCATTTTTATTTAAAACTTCATCTTTTTTAGTTGAAATATTGCATCTTTCTTGGATAAAAATGCAACTGCTTTTTTGAAAATTCAATTATTTCCTAGAATATTGACTTTTTATTTAAAATTCCTGTTTTTGTGTTGAAAAGTCAAATGAAATCATTTCAGATAAAAATTCAACTATTTTTTTGTAAATTTGTCTTCTTGATTTAACAGCTCATCTGTTTTATTAGAATTTTCATTTTTCTTGGACAAAAATGCAACTGTTTGTTTAAAAATTTAAGAACCTTGTTAAAAAGACGTCCTTTTTGGTTAAAAGTTCGAATATTTAGCAGAAAATTAACTTAATATTTACAATTATTATTTTTGGTTGAAAATTGAAATATTTCGTAGAAAATTAATACTGTTTGTTTAAAATATATATTTTGTGGTTCAAAAATGAGCTGAAATATTGTCTGGTTGAAAGTTCTACTTTAAAAGAAAAATTGTCATTTTTTATTTATGATGTATCTCTTTTAGTACCAATTTCATCTTTCCTGCAGAAAAATGCAACTGTTTGGTAGAGAATTCAACTATTCTGTTAAAAATTCATTCTTTTTTTTTTAATTCTTCCCTTCGAATTCAAAATTCAATATTTTTCGTAGAAACATATTTTTTTTAAATAAAAATTCATATATTTTGAGAGAAATTTCGTCTTTTTTAGATACAAATGCAACTATTTGGTAGAGAATTGAACAATTTCATTAAAAATTAAAAAATTTAATTAAAAATTTGTCTTTTTACCAGAAAACTCATGTATATTGTTGAAAATACACGCATTTTGTTAGAAAAAAATCTATTTTTTTACAGAACATTATCTTTTTCTTTGAAAGTGAATCTAGTTTAAAAAATGTTGTCGATTGCAAATTCAAGTATTCCAGTTAAATATTTATCAGAATTCAATGTTCTTGGTTGAAAATTCGTCCTTGTGGTCAAAAATTAAATTATTTCATTTAATTATTCATCATCTTAGTTGAAAATTGATCTTTCTAGTTTGAACTTCAACTATTCTAGCCAAAGATTGAAATTTTAGTTGAAATTTAATCACTTTCCTTGAAAATATAACTATTTTTTAAAGTTAGTTTTTTTGGTTGAATGTAATTTTTTTAACTGAAAATTTAACTTTTTCCCCTCGAATATGAAAAATTATCTTTTCCATTGAACGTTAATTTTCTGGTCTAAAAATTATTCTTGTGCATTTAAAGATTCATAATTTGAATTTAAGATTTATTTCTTGGGTTGAAAAATTAGCTCTTTGATTGAAAATTTGTTTTCTCTTTGGATAAAAAGGAATTTTTTCCGAAAAATTAACTATTTTTTAAAAATTTGTTTCCTTTTTGGTTGAAAATGATTTATTTTTGCATTTTAACTGAAAATGAAAATATTAAACCAGTTAAATATTCCATAATTTTAATTAAAAACTAATTTTGGTTTCAGTAAAAATTATTTTTTGGTAGTTCATTTTTTTGGTCTTAGTTTAATATTTCATATTCTTATTTAAAAATTCATCTGTTTGGTTGAATATTAATTTTTTCAACTTAAAATTTAATTATTTAACTTTTGGTTGACAATTTATCTTTTTTCAGTAAAAATTAATTTTTTTTAGTTTGAAAGTTCAAATATTTCAGTTGTAGATTCATTTTTGTCTAAACTTATGTTCTTGGTTTAAAATTCAACTATTCCAGTTGAAGAATCATAATTTTAGTCGAAAATTTATCTTTTTGGCTTACAATTCAACTGTTTCAGTTAAAGATTCATAATTTTATTTAAAAATTTATTATTTTGCAATTTTTTGCTCTGTTGTGTTAAACGATGTTTGGAATGAATGTCATAATTTAAATTAATTTTTGCGTTTTGCCACAAATATGAATATGTTATTTTTAGTTGATCGGGAAAATGTTAAAACTTGACTTTCAAAATTTATGTTACAATTAGGCATTTTCTCTTAACAACCAGCTAACTTGATTTTGTTGAGTTCTGAGGGAAAAACATTTTTTCTGTGTAAATTTATTTGAAAATTAGTTTTTAATTTTTAAGCATTTTTGAGAATTTTTAAGAATATGAAAGAATAAAATGATAATAATTATTATTTATTGCGTAAATATTAACAAAAAAAAAGTTCTGTCCCATGCATTTGGTGCGAGACTTGTGTATGTTGAAGTACTCGATTTTTATATTAAATTTATTTTCAGATTGATAAAGAAACCGAGATTTCAACTCCAGCGACCTATATTCCAAAGAAGAAATCTTACAACTGGACAATAGCTTTAAGCGTTACTGTAATGGCAGGAATGTTTCTCTCGAAAAATAAGTTTGTGCAAAAGTTGTGGAGCGAGTAGAAGTTTCAAAGAAAGTACAATTTTCGTTGAAACTCGAATTTTTGAACTTCATATTCGCAAGTCGGATCGTGTCATTCCTAGAAATACGTCTTCCTTGGATTAAGTTAGTCTAGGATTAAGTATTTAAGTCTTGTCAATAAATAATAAAGAAGAGCGATTTTTTTATAAATATAGAATTTAATTTTTGTTTGTAGAAGAATTGGAGAAAATTTTGTTTTCGATTTTTTTTATAATTCAGGTTGTCTACCCTATCTGGAAAACCTGGAATTGTCAGGGAAGTTTTATATACTTAGAAAAACCTTGAAATGGCAGAGAATTTTTTCGAGAGCGTGCTTAGTTTTTTTTTCTTCAGAATTTGAATTATAAAAATGATTAGCAATAATTTATATATTTTTTTAAGTCATATAATTATATTCTTTTGGTTTGAAATTAAATTATTAAACTGAAAATTTAACTATTCTATTTTTCTGACTCTCTTGACTGAAAGTTATTTCTTTATTATTTATTTATTTCTTTAATGCAAATTAAATTAATAAATTGAAAGCTGAAACTTTTTTGTTAAAAGTTAATTTTTTGGTTGAAGATTCATCATTTAATTTAATTTTTGATTCGTCGATAATTGATATTTTTTAGTTGAAGATTCATCTCTTTTGATAAAAAACTTAAATTTTTGGGATGAAAATTTCTTTGTTTGGTTGAAAATTCAACTATTCCAATTAAAGATTTATTATCCATCTTTTTAGTGGATAATTTATGACTCTGGTTGAAAAATTGTTATTTTATTTGTATGCAAAAATAATCTTTGTAACTAAAAATTTAATTATTCCATTTTTTGTTGAAAATTGATACATTTTAGTTAGAAATTCAAAAATTTGTTTGCAATGTAGTATTTTTTATTAGAAAATTAATATTTTTCTTTGAAAATTTATCTTTGTGGTTGAAGATTCAAGTATTCCAGTTAAATATTCACTATTTTAGTGAAAAATTCACTTTTTTTGGTTGAAAGTTAAACTCTTTTATTAAAAATAAATTTTTTTTAGTTTAAATATATCGAGTGTATTTGTAGATTCATCATTTTAGTGGGAAATTCGTGACAGGATAAATTTTTTTAGTTTTTTTTTTTTGTTGAAAATTAATGTTTTTAACTGAAAGTTTAACTATTCCAAATTTGTTTGAAAACTGTTCTTTTTTTGTTTTTTATTTTTAAAGATTCGGCGTTTTGGTTGATAATTGATCTTTTTAAATTGAAAATTAATCTGTTCTGTTGAAAATCGTATTGTTTAGTTGAAAAATAATCTTTTTTTAGTAAAAATTTAACTATTTGGTTAAAAGTTAATTTATATTGTTAAATTGGAATATTTTTACTTGAAAAGTTAGGATTTCGAAGCGGTTTAAAAATAATTTAATATAGTACCTACATTTATTTTATCTAAATATACACAATACAAATATATAATATAATAAATAAAATAAATATACATAATACAAATTTTTTAATATACTGAATTTTTTTCTAACTCTTATTTTGTTGTTTAATATATTTTTTAAACTGAAAATGTAACTATTACAGTTAAATATTCCGACAATTTAGTTGAACATTTTTTTTTCATGAAAATTTGTCTGTTTGGAAGAAATTAATCGTCTTGGTTAAAAATTATATTTCTGTATGAAAATTAAATTATTCTATTTAAACATAAATTAAAAACTGATTACTTAGTTCAAAAATCTAATTAATTTTTTTTAGAATTATTTTTGTTTTTGTTGATATTCTTTTTTTTAATCGAAAATGTAACATAATGTATCTTATCTAGACAAAAAATCACATTTTTGGTAGAAAATTGATACTCTTTAGTTAGAAATTCAAAAATTTGGTTGGAATGTTGTATGTTTTATTACAAAATTAATATTTTTGTTTGAAAATTCATCTTTTTGGTTAAGGATTTAAGTATTCCAGTCAAATAATCACCATTTTAGTGAAAAATTCACCTTTTTTGGTTGAAAGTTAAACTCTTTTATTAAAAATACATTTTTTTCTTTAAAATTTATCGAGTGTATTTGTAGATTCATCATTTTAGTGGAAAATTCGTGACAGGATAATTTTTTTTAGTTTATTTGTTGTTGAAAATTAATTTTTTTAACTGAAAGTTTAACTATTCCAAATTTGTTTGAAAACTGTTTTTTTTGTTTTATTTTTTTTTATTTTTAAGGATTCGGCGTTTTGGTTGATAATCGATCTTTTTATATTGAAAATTAATCTGTTTTGTTGAAAATCGTATTGTTTGGTAGAAAAATAATCTTTTTTAGTAAAAAATTAACTATTTGGTTAAAAGTTAATTTATATTATTAAAAATTCAATATTTTTACCTGAAAAGTTAGAATTTCGAAGCGGTTTAAAAATAATTTAATATAGTACCTACATTTATTTTATCTAAATATACACAATACAAATATATGATATAATAAATAAAATAAATATACATAATACAAATTTTTTAATATACCGAATTTTTTTCTAACTCTTATTTTGTTGTTTAATATATTTTTTAAACTGAAAATGTAACTATTACAGTTAAATATTCTGACATTTTAGTTGAACATTTTTTTTACATGAAAATTCGTCTATTTGGAAGAAATTAATCGTTTTTGTTAAAAATTATACTTTTGTTTGAAAATTAAATTATTCTAGTTGAAAATTCATTATTTTAGTTGAAAATTGATTACTTAGTTCAAAAATCTAATTAGTTTTTTTAAAATTAGTTTTGTTTTTGTTAAAATTCTTTTTTTTTAACCGAAAATTTAACATAATGTATCTTATCTAGACAAAAATTCACATTTTTGGTAGAAAATTCATATTCTTTAGTTAAAAATTCAAAAATTTGGTTGGAATTTTGTATTTTTTATTACAAAATTAATTTTTTTGTTTGAAAATTAATCTTTTTGGTTGAGGATTTAAGTATTCCTGTTAAATAAACACAATTTTAGTGAAAAATTCATCTTTTATGGTTGAAAGTTAAACTCTTTTATTAAAAATCCATTTTTTTTCTTTCAAATTTATCGAGTGTATTTGTAGATTCATCATTTTAGTGGAAAATTCGTGACTGGCTAAAAATGTTTAGTTTTTTTTCTGTGTGGACAATTTATTTATTTTTTTGAAGATTCAGCTTTTTGGTTGATAATCGATCTTTTTAAATTGAAAATTAATTTGTTTTGATGAAAATTTATGCATTTTGTTGTAAAATCGTTCTTGTTTGGTAGAAAAATAATCTTTTTGGTTAAAAATTTAACTATTTGGTTAAAAGTTAATTCATTTTGTTAAAAATTCAATATTTTTACTTAAAAAGTTACGATTTCTAAGCTGTTTTAAAATAATTTAATACTTCTAATTCATTTATTTTGTTGTTTAATATATTTTTAAATCTGAAAATGCAACTATTAAAGTTAAATATTCCAACATTTTAGTTAAAAATGTTTTTTTTTTGTATGAAAGTTCGTCTATTTGGAAGAAATTAATCTTCTGGGTTAAAAATTATATTTCTGTTTGAAAATTAAATTATTCTAGTTAAAAATTCCTCATTTTAGTTGAAAATTGATTACTTTGTTCGAAAATCTAATTACTTTTTTAAAAATTAGGTTTTTTTTGTTGACATTCTTTTTTTTAACCGAAAATGTAACTTAATTTATTTTTTTGAAATTCATCACTTTAGTTGAAAAATTGTTGTTTTTTTTGTGGAAAATTAATTTTCCAAACTGAATTTAACTTCCAATTTTGGTTGAAAATTGATCTTTTTGTTGAAGAATTTAACTCTTTGGTTGAAAATTAATATTTTTAAACTGAAAATTCAACTATTTGGCTGTGAATTCATATATTTTGTTAAAAGAGGTAGTCTTTTTGGTAGAAAATAAATTTTTGTTTTGTTTGAAAATTCAACTAATTCGTTGAAAAATGCAAAATTTTTTTGAAGTATAAGAAAATAAAATGAAAACTTGTTTGAATTATTATTCAAACTCATTGACCTAAGAGACAAATTAAAAAAAAATGTTATGTTTAATAAAAAAGGTTTATAGTATTATTTAATTATTTAAATAAATAATGATGCTAATAAATGTAAGACTATTTTTTAGCATGATTCGTCAAAGCTTTATAAATTTATCATATTAATCGAATACATAGAAAATAAAGAAAAAAAAACTATTAATGGTATAAACTCGCCAAACTGTATGCATACCTCGAGTTGGCTGTTTTTAAAAATGATAAATGTTCAAATGGCTCGATAATATGAAAAATTATGCCTGAAAAAATTTGCGATACCGGGGGAAAACCTAGAATTGTCAGGGAATTTTTGCCCAGGATTTGAGTAGACACCGTGTAATTGATTTTCAAAAATAAAAGTTGAATCCGAGATGGACTTTGATGTATTTATTTATTTTCTAAATATTTTCGTATAACAATCATTGGAAAACGAAGAGGGATCTTAGAGGACAGTTTCAAATTGTAAAATTCAACGATCGTAAAAGCTGGCTAATTTGGTCATTAAGGGGAAGAGGTTGTGGAAAGAGGGAAGATTGCGTTGTCGAACTGTTAATTGATAACGTTGGAGAGGACCATTGCTTAATGCGAGTCGTTCCTTTTCACTCGGGTGACTGTCCATCCATTTTGACAATCGACTGATGGACCAGTTGGCACTCTAAACATGTTTTAATATTATTTTATTTTTTATTTTCATTCAATTAATAAATTATGAGGATTGCTACAAATACTGAAATCTAAAATATCCCTGGAAACGTTACAATTTCATAACTTTTGACCCGAAGTCAATATTTTAAGTTTTTAAAACATGAAAGCGTTGAAACTAAATCTAGAAAATAATTCACACTCTTTCCCCGACTCCCCTTTTTTACCAATTTTTTTTTTTTTTTAAGAAAAAAGAAGATTAATTTTTGACAAAATAAGACGATTTTTCAACAGAATATATGAATTTTAAACCAACTAGTTGAATTTTCAATCAAACATGAAGTTGTTAAATATTCTGTTTGAAAAATAAGTTTTAAATAAGAAAACAATTAAATTTTCAACCGAAGAGATCAATTTAAAAATTAAATGATGAATCTTCACCTAAAAAATTTAATTTTTTACATAGTCTCTCTCTATTTCTTTTAAAAACTATCAACCACGTTTCAAATCAACAAAAAATGAACTGAATTAATCGAACCCAATTAGGAAATTTAATTATTTTTCGTTGAAAGTTCATTCTTTTTAATTAAAAAGTCTACAATTCTATTTTTAGTTCAAAATTCATATCTTTAAGATAAAAATTCTACTACTTGGTTAAAAGTTTTATTATTTTGTTGAAAAATCAACTGTTTTGTAAGTCATCTTTTTTGGATAGAAAAATTTTTTTTGTTGAAACTATTCTAAAAAATTCGTTAGTCTTCTTGGCTTAAAATTCAATTTTTTGGCTGGAAAATTTTGAATTGAAACAATATACTTTTTGATTAAAAAACCATGTTTATTGGTTGAAAGTTAACTTTTTTGGTTAAAAATTATTATTTGAATACAAATTTTATTATTTTGTCACAAATTCACGAATTTTAAATAAAAGGCATTCTTTTTTATTCAAAATTCAACTGTATTGCTGAAAATTCGTCTTTTTGGGTTGAAAAATCAGCTATACTAACTGTTCGTAGAAAACTCCTATTTTCGGGTTGAAAATTCAAATTTTTGGTAGAAAGTTTATATTTCCGGATTGGAAATTTAATTGTTTTATAGAAAATTGGTCTTTTTGGCCTAAAATTTAAAGTCTTTAGTTAACACTTGAACTATTTATTTAAACATTTAACTAGTTTTATAGGAAATTAAACTATTTTGGTCGAAAATTCAACTGTCTTTTTGGATAGAAAATTAATTTTTTTTGTAGAAATATCATCCTTCTTGCTTCAATTTTTTGGCCAGAAAATTTTGAATTGAAATATTATATTTTTTGGTAAAAAAAATATTTATTGGTTGGAAATTAACTTTTTTGGTTAATAATTACTATGTGAATAAAAATTGTATTATTTTGTTACAAATTCAACAATTTTGAATAAAGGGCATTCTTTTTATTCAAAATTCAACTGTATTGATGAAAATTCGTCTTTTTGGGTTAAAAAATTAGCTATACTAACTGTTTGTAGAAAAATCCTATTTTCGGGTTGAAAATTCAAATTTTTTGTAGAAAATTCATATTTCCGAATTAGTAAAGTTCAATTATTTTGTATTAATTTCCTTTTTTTGGCGTTAAAATTAAACAATTGGATTAAAAATTAACTTTTATGTTCAAAAGTCGTATTTTTGGATTAAAATCGGTTTATTTGGTTTAAAATGGATCTTTTTTTAGATTTAATTCAAGAATTTAGTTACAAATTCATATATTTTGTTGAAAATTCGTTCTCTTTTCGTAAAAAATTAATATTTTGCTTGAAAATTCAGCGGTTTGTTAACAATTATTTCCCTCTTGACTGAAAAATTTGTCTTAGCTGAAAATTTAATTCAAATCTTTTTTGGTAGAAATACCAATTACTACATTTTTCATTCAGAATTCATCTCTTTGGTGAAAATTGAACTATTTTTTAAAATGATTTTTTTAACCAAAAAATGAACCATTTAATTTTTTTGGAAAATTGAACTATTTCGTTAAAAATTCTTGTATTTTGTTCAAAAATCATCTCGTTTTGTTGGTAAATTCATATTTTCGTTTGGAAATTCAACTATTTCTATGATAAATTAAACTATATGGTTGAAAATTTAAACACTTTTAAAGAAAATTACACTTTTCGGATGAAAGTTAAATTTTTTGATAAAAATTCATATTTCCGGGTTAAACTTTGTTCTTAAAAATCTCCATTTTTTGGTTAAAATTGCACTGCTTTGAAGAAAAATTTTTTTTCTGGCTTGACAGTTTAAGAATTTGATAGAAAATTCTACAATTTCGTAGAAAACTCAAATTCAATTCAATATTCTGTTTAAAATTAATGTTTTAGTTGAAAATTCATATTGCTGTGTTGAAAGTTCAATTATTTTGCAGACATTTCCTTTTTTTAGCTTTAAAATTAAACAAAGTGATTGAAAATGAACTTCTTTGTTGAAAAATTATATTTTAGGTTGAAATTCATTTGCTTGAACATTAATTTTTCTGTACTTTTTAAAAAATAATTTGTTTTACATGAAGATTTATCATTTTAGTTTGAAATTCATCTCTTTGGTCGAAAATTTAACTGTTTTCTTTTAGTTGATTTTTAAAAAAGAAAATGATCTACTTAATTTTTGGTTTAAAATTACCTTTTTTTTAATTCATATTGTTGGGTTGAAACTTGTATTATTTTGTAGAAATTGCTTTTTTTTGGCTTTAAAATTTAACAATTTGATTGAAAATGAACTTTTATGTTGAAAACACATATTTTTGGGTTAAAATTTGTTTGTTTGAAAATTCATTTTTTAAAGAAGTTTCAACTATTTTGTTACAAATTCGTATTTTTTGGTTGAATTCAACTTTTTGGGTTTAAAATAAAAATATTTTTTGGTTGATAGTTGAACGAGTTTGTAAAAAATTAATTTTTGTTGTTGTAGATTCATCATTTTAATTTTAAATTCGCCTCTGATTGAAAATTTAATTTCTTTTGTTTATTTAAAATTGATTTGTTTCAAAGGAAACGTAGCTATTTAATTTTTGGTTTGGAAATTCAACTATTTAGTTTAAAATTCACGTACTTTGTTAAAAAAAATCGTCTCGTTTTGTAGAAAATTAATCTTTTTGTTTACAAATTCATCTTTTCAGTTGAAAACTCAACCATTTGGTTAAAAAATCAACTACTTTCTTTGAAATAGAATATATTTCTACTGTGAATCTTAAGAGTTTATTTTCCCTGTTTTTAGTAAATTTTGGGCTGTAAAGTCCCTTTTGAGTGTAAAATAATTAGAAAAATTGCAATCAGGGCACATCAGAGAAATTTAAATCTAGAATTTGGTAGCAACCCTGACTGATAATATCTTATTGAAATTAATTTTACCTGATGGGGAGATTGTAGATCAGAAGGCGCTCCCGAAAAGAGATGTAAAAGTATAAGAGAAGGTGGAACACTGCTTTCTCCATCTTCCAAAACTTTCTGTACCATTTCTTCAGCGTCTAGAGGAAGAAGGGCTCTCAGAGCTCTCAATATTCTGTACTGTTGCTGTTCAAGAGAACCTAGTTGTCCTCCTCGACAAAGAGGAGCGACCGCTACTTCCATCTGGAATTATTAATAATTTACACAAATTTTTAACTCATCGGAAATATCATTATTACGAATTATTAAAAAAATATTATAATTGACGAATTATTTAATATTAAGATAAAATGTTTGATACCTGTGCAAAGTCGGCGATAAGTTTTGCTCTTCCATAATCGCTTAAAGGTCTCAGCAAACAGGCGTGTCTCACAAATAATTCAATACACCTCGACGCAACAGATTTACAACTGTATAAAAAATGTATTCTTTAGTCTCGAGAATTATTTCTGTAAATTAGAATATCAAAAGTTCAATTTCAAGAGCTCACCATTCCGCAACTACAGTTTGATTCTTGTAAGGAGCGAGGAAAGTATTCACAGAACGAAGAATAAATCCCTGAAGTTCTCGCATGTAAAGCGAGGCTCCAACTTCTCTTCCCAGGGGACTACTGGGCCTAAAATAATTAATAAAATATTAACTAATTTTTAAAAAGCGATGAAAAATTGAGGTAATTTTCTTTTTTTTACATTCGTCGTTTATTATAATTAATTAGGGTGTCCAGTGTTTCTTCAAATCCAAATTCCAGGACTTTACCAGTTTTTTTAGTACAAAAAAAAACATTTTTCCAGATACCTTTTTTTTTACAGTGAAAAAATACTTTTCAAGAAACATAGTAGAAAATGTAGGTCTACTATAACTATAAAAAGGGCCATATGCAAAAACTCTCATTCGCCCCCGAAACCTGATTTTATAGTTAAAGGTTTTTGTGATTCTTCATTTTATCAAGGTGAAAAATGGTGACGCTAGGCTCGAAAATATTTCAAAGTTTCGTCTTATTTCAACTTTAACAAAAATTTAATGACATTTTTAAAATCCAATACCTGCTTGCTGTTGATATTATAAAAGCAAGTTCGATCTCATTTATAATTCGTTTTTTTAATTAGAATTGGTTGAAATTTGATGGAATTATCAAATTTTAAGCTAATTCAAGTTTAATTTTCAATAAAATAAATAAATTTTCAACCGACAAAGATGAATTTATAAACAACTGATCAAATTTTAAACAAAAAATATTAAGTTTCGACCAAAAGCAGTTTTAATTCCATGGAAATAATTGAATTTATAGAAGGCATTTAAATTCTTTATAAAAAATGTGAATTTTATATTTAAAAATACGAATTCTCTGCCCGAAATAGACCAATGCTTAACAAAAACAGTTGGATTTTCAAACAAAAAGGATAACTTTAACAAAATACTAGAATTTTCTAATCACAAAAATGAATTTTTAACAAAACAGTCGTATTTTGAAACAAAAGATATCCAACTGCAACCAAAACCAGTTGATTCTTCAATTAGAAAATTTAACTTTTTAACAAAAAGATTAATTTGCAACTAAAAATATAATAGCTGATATTTCAACAAACGAAAAAACGAATTATCAACAAAAAAGTTGATTTTCCACCAAATAGTTTCAGTTTTAACCAAAAAAAGAGAAAATTAAATAAAAATTAGTTTTGTACAAAGAAAGATGTATTTTAACTAGAAAAATATAAATTAAAAATAATAAAGTCACATTATCAGGTAAAAAATTAACTAAAAATAATAGAATTTTCAAGATAAAAGTTAAATTTTCAATCAGAGATGAACTCCCAAACAAAAAAATACACTTTTAACATATGAGTTTAAGTTTGACCTAACTACTTGAATTTCCAATTAAAAGGAAAATCAATTTTCAGCAAAAAATTAAATAGT
The DNA here is from genome assembly GCF_010883055.1 of Belonocnema kinseyi. Classification (NCBI taxonomy): domain Eukaryota; kingdom Metazoa; phylum Arthropoda; class Insecta; order Hymenoptera; family Cynipidae; genus Belonocnema; species Belonocnema kinseyi. Next base: position 154,304,453 of record NC_046659.1, read on the forward strand.
TACATTTGAGTTTAAAAAATTTTGTTAACAAGAACAAATTAAATTTCAACAAAGTAGATCAATTTTCAACCAACGAGATGAATTCTCAACAAAAATGATGTATTTTCAACTGGAACAGATAAATTTAAAAAAAAAATTTGCAACCAAAAAGATGAGTTTTCAACTAAAATAATGAATTATCAAAAAAAGATTTTATTTATTACCAACCAGATCTAATTTTGAACAAAAACGATGAATTTTCAACTGGAATAGTTGAATTTTAAATTTAAGAAAATATTTTTTAAATTTCGCAATCAAAAAGATGATATTTCAACCAAAAAAATGAGTTTTTAACTAAAATGATGAATTATAAAAAAAATGATTTCATTAATAACCAACGAGATGAATTTTAAACAAAAATGATGAATTATAAACTGGAATAATTAAATTTTAAATTTAAGAAAATATTTTTAAAAATTTTCAACCAAAAAGATGATTTTTCAACTAAAATGATGAATTTTAAACAAAACTATTGAATTGTTAACCCAAGAGATTAATTTTCAATTAAACTGTTAAATTTTCAACAAACAAAATAATTTTTTACAGAGTAGTAGTAATAAGTAGTAATAAGTATAGTATAATATGTAGTAAATAATAAATAAGTAAATAATAATAAGTAATAAAGTATAATAAGTAGTAATAAGTAATAAGTAGTTCAACTTTCAATCAAAAATTCAAACTTTTTCATCAAAAAGAAAAACTTCAAACAAATAAAATTTTTTCAGTTATAAAAGAAAAAAAATGTAATCCAAATTGTTAAAATTTCAAGGCAAAAGACGAATTGTTTCTAAAACACTTGCATTTTTAACATTTTTAACAGAAAAGATTACTTTTTTCAAAATAGACGATTTTTTAACTAAAAAATATCAATTTTCAAAATAGACAAAAAACTAAAAAGTTACATTTTTTTGGCAAAAAAAATAGTTTTAAATAAAAAATAAACGAAATTTCAACAAAGCAGTTAAATTTTCAAGCAGAGTTGAACCCTCAAGCAAAAAAATCAATTGTTAACAAAGTGGTTCAAGTTTTAGCCAAGTAGTTGAATTTTCAATTGAAAAAAAAAACTTTCAGCAAATAATGAAATAGTTACATTTTATTTGAAAAGTGTAATTTTTTAACAAAACGAAATTAAATTTGAACAAAAAAAGTATATTTCAACAAAGTAAATGAACTTTCAACAAAACTGACGGATTTTCAACTTGGATATTTAAATTTTGAATCAAAAAAATAATAATTTTTTACAAAAAAAAAAATTTTAACAAAAAAAAATTTTCAAGCAAAAGGATGAATTTTCAGCAAAATGATTTCATGAGATAAATTTTCAATTGAAATGCTGAATCTTCAACAAAAACAAAAAAGAATTTTTAATAAAGTAGTACAACTTTCAAGCCAGAATTTGAAGGCAAAAAACGATTTTTTTGTAAAATACTTAGTTTTAATAATTATACCATTTTCAGCCCAAAATGAAATAGTTACATTTTAGTTATAAAAAGTAATTTTTCAAATAAACAAATATTAAATTCCAAGAAGAAAATTAGATTTTAAATAAGTAGATAAATGATCAAACCAACGAGATGAATTTTCAGCAGAAAAAAAGATTTTTAATAACAAAAATTTTATATTCCACACTCAACCGAAATGGCCACCTTTTGCTCTTGACAATAGGGGCGAAAGTAGCATATATTTTCCCCAAACCGAATTTGCGGGGCGAAAATAAAGTTAGCAGGGCAAAATTAAAATTAACGGGCGAAAGTAAAATCAGCGGGGCGAAAGTAAAATTAGCGAGCGAAAGTAAAATTAGCGGGGCGAAAGTAAAATTAGCGGGGCGAAAGTAAAATTAGCGGGGCGAAAGTAAAAATTAATAAAAATAATTTTAATAAATAAATTTCCCTTGAGTTACTTACTCTCGAAATTCAGGATCGTCGTGCATAGTTAAAATAATGCTCTCAATCGCATCATTGATTGAAGAAAGCAAAGGTGCGAGAATATTTTTCGACAAAGTGCTCGTATCTTCGAGGGCTGTTGCAATTACAGCGGCACCTTCTGACGGTAGACTACTTGACAAATTAGCGATGACTCTATTCGTCTGAGTGGAAAGATAATGTAAAAGATTTGCCAGTGTGACGTTTGTTTGCTGTCCCGCAGTCGGAGAATCAATTACTTGACTCGCTTCACCTCCTGTTAACAAATTTTGCTCACATTTCAAACAGAATAGGCGAATTGCTTTGCCTACGTTTCGAGCCACGACTGTTGATAGGCCTTCATCCACTAGCGAAACACTCAGTTCACTGAAATTAAATTTCAAAAGAAATTTCAGAATAAAATGGCCCCGATGAATGTATATCAATAGGTTATTCAGGGTGGGCGCAAAATTCATTTTCAAAATTCCCTAACCCTGATTTTTCCCTACACCATTTTTCATTTTTCCCGACCATATTTAAAGACCATATTCATATCCAACGACCAAAATTTTATTCTCGTAAAACTTTTAACACAAAATCTTTTATAAACGGCATAAAACGATTTCATATTAAAAGGAAAAAAAATTATTTATTTTAACAATATTCAATCAATACTGTTCAATTTTCAACAAAATAATTAAATTTTGTTAACATAGTTTCATTTTTAAGAAAATTTTTGACTTTTTAAATACGAATATACATTTTTAGCCAAAATGGTCGAATTTTAAAACAAAAAAGATTAAATTTCAACCAAAAACAGTTTGCATTTGCAACCAAATAATTCTGCCTATATAGACGAATGTTCATTAAAAAGTTCATTTTATTTCAATAAAAGATTATTTTTCAACAAAATACTTGAATTTTCAACTAAATAATTAAATTTTCAACAGAATAGTTGAATTTTTAGCTAAATACTGCAATTTTCTACCTCAAAAGCTGAATTTTCTATCAAGAATAAGTAAAATTTCAAATCAAAGAGATGAATTTCAACTAAAATGAATCTGCGAATAAAAAATAAATTTTTGACAAAGTAGTTCAACGTTCAAACAAGAAGTTGAATTTTACAACAAAAAAGATGCATTTTCAGCAAATAAAGATTTTTCAGTTAGAAAAGAAAAAAAAGTTCACCCAAACTGTGGTACTTTTAAACCAAAGTCAAATTTTTTACAAAGTATAGTTGAATTTTCATGCCAAAAATATGAATTTTCAACAAAAAAGTTAATTTTCAACCAAACAGTTACATTTTTACCGCAAAAGAGAAAATTTCAAACCAGAAGATTAATTTTCTACCAAAAAAAAGACGAATTATCAACTTCGAAATACCAATTTTTAACTAAAAATGAAATATTTTATATTGTCAGTTTAAAAAATAATTTTAAATCAAAGAAGAAGGAATTTTCAAACAAATAGTTTTCAACCAAAGAGATGAACCTTAAACTGGAAAAACTGGTTTTTTAACATAATGGTTTTACTTTAAACGCAAGTAGTTGAATTTTCATTTCAAAGAAATCATTTTTCAACCAAATTTTTACACACAAAAAAGTTTTCAACAAAATAGTTAAGTTTTCAACCAACGAGAGAAGTTTTTAATTAAAATAACGAATCTTTAACTGGAAGACTGAAATTTTCAGTAAAAAAAATCAATTTCAACAACAAAAAAGTTTTTTAATCAAACAGATGCATTTTCAATCAAAAAAGACGATTTATCAACAAAATACATGAATTTTTAAACAAACAGTTGAATTTTCATCTAAAAAAGATCAATTCATTTACCATAAATGGAACGAATATTCAACGAAAAAGTTCATTTTCAAAAACAAAATTGATGTTCAACAAAAGATTTTATTTTTAAAAATTGTTTACTTTTAGCCAAAAAGTTGATTGTGAACAAAAAAGTTTACTTTCAACCAAACAATTGTATTTTTAAACAAAAAGGAGAACATTTTAAACAAGTCGAATTTTTCTACCAAAAATAAGAGGAATTATCAACAAAATACATGTAATATCAAACAAATGATTTATTTTCGTCTGAAAAAGATCCATTTTCTAAACAAAAATACGAATTTTAAACCGAAAAGTTTGTTTTTAACCAAACAGTTGTATTTTTAACCAAAAAAGAGAAAATTTCAATCAAAAAGGTGAGTTTTGAATTTGAAAATTAAAGAAATCAATTTTCAACCAAATATGGACCAGTTGCACTTTTGGTTAAAAAATTAATTTTTACAAAAACAAATTTTCTCAACAAAATATTTCAACATTCAACTAACGAGATAAATAAGAAAAAACTTTTTTTTAACCAATGAGATGAATTTTCGATAAAAAAAGATGAATTATCAACAAAATACATGAATTTTAAAACAAATAATTGAATTTTCATCTGAAAAAAGATCGATTTTTTACTATAAACACAAAAGTTAAACTTTAAGTAAAAATTAATTTTTAACAAAATAATCAATTTTTCAAGCAGAAAAACGAATTTTCAACGAAAAAGTTAATTAAAGAAAAATTCTTTTCAAAAAAAGATTTTATTTTCAACGAAAAAAGTTTATTTTCAACAAAAAAAGTTTATTTTTAACAAAAAGTTGTATTTTTAACCAGAAAAATATAAAATTTCAAACAAGAATATTAGTTTTCTACCAAAAAGACGAAATATCAAAATACATTTAATTTCAAACAAATAGTTTATTTTTCATCTAAAAAGATCAATTTTCTAACCAAAAGTACGAATTTTCAAAAAAAAAGATAATTTTAAACAAAAAAGTTTATTTTTAATCAAATAATTGTATCTTTGACCAAAAAGAGAACATTTTAATAAAAAAAAAAAATTTTCTATCAAAAAAGACAAATTATCAATAGAAAAAACCCAACTTTCAACTAAAAATAAAAGAGTTATATTTTAAGTTTAAAAAAATAATTTTAAGCCAAAGAAAAAAGAATTTTGAACCAAATAGTTGAAATTTGAATCAAAGAGATCAACCTTTAACCGAAAATATAATGTTTAAGTAGTTTAACTTTCACGCAAGTAGTTGAATTTTCAATCTAAATAAACCAATTCAACCGAAAAGGCGAATTTTCGAAAGAATAATTGAATTTTCGCACAAAAAAGATTTCAGTTGAATTTTCTAAAACAAAATACGAATTTTCAACCAGAAAATTAAATTTTTTCCGAAATAGTTGTATTTTTTATCTAACAACAGGAATTGTAAACAAAACATATAAATTTTTAACAAAAAATGGATGTCTTTTAGACAAAATTGTTGAATTTAGAATAGAATAATAGAAAATAAAAATCTAGTCATCAGGAGGAAGAAACTAAAAAATGAAAAAGAAATTACTAATACAAAATTTTTAATATAAAATCTTTTATGAATGGAATAAATTAATTTCACATTAAAATAAAATTTTCTTTTATCACTGACAGTTATTTAAAGTGCCTCTTACAGAAATTACAAGACTTTTGTAAGATTTTTTTTCAATATCCCGGACTTTCCCTGACAAATCAAATTCGTTTACTCTTTCCTGATTTACAGGTTTTCCTTTATCTATGGCCACCATGGTTATTATCATAAAAAAATAGATTTTGAATCTAACTAACCTCGTTATGGTTCTAATCAGGCTGTCGATTTCTTCCTGACCAGGAGCGCCATCTCCAGAAAACATTGTATGAACCGGATCCAAAAGCCTGGAGACTGATCTTGACAAATAAGCATTCTCAAAAGGAGCTAAAATATTTCGACTAGAAACACAAAACATTATTGATTAGCACAAAAATTTAATTTAGAAGACATCACATTACATAAGTAGAATCTTTTATAAACGGAATAAAACAGTATTTCAGATAAAAATTAAAAATTTTGAAATTGATTAATTTATTTTAAACAGAAAGAAAATGTCTGCTACCACAAAAGACGATTTTTTCACAAAATAATTTAGTTTAATGCCAAAAAATTAAATTTTGTAACATAATTGTTGAATCTCCAAACTAAAAAGATAAATATCCAACAAAAAAAGTGTCATAGTTTATATTTCAACAAAAAAAATGAAATTCATACCAAAAGAAAAGAACTTAAATTTTTTAAATTTATCTAAATTGTTGAAACTGCGAGCCAAAAGACGAATTTTTTCTCAAAAAAATTTTAATTTTCAAACCAAAAATATGATTTCCCAGAAAAAAACTAATTTTACACGAAAATGATGCATTTTTGATGATGCATGCTTAACTTTTACCCAAGTAGTTGAATTTTCAATTAAACAAGATTAATTTTCAACAAAATAGTTCAACTTTCAACCAAAAAGATGAGTTTTCAAATAAAAATATAAATCTTTAAAAAAATTATTTCTTAACAAAGTGATTCAATTTATGAATTTTTTAACAACAAAAAAATAACTTTCTACGAAAAAAAATTGAATTTTAAAGTCGACAAAAATTTTTCCAATCAAAAAGGATGAACTAATTATTGAAATAGAATTTTTTTAAATAAAAAACAACATTTTTTTAAGTTGAACTTTCACCCAGAAAAGATTTAACTTCCTTTTTCAACAATAAAATATAAATTTCATACAAAACGTCAATTTTATAAGAAATAGTTAAATTTTCAACAAAACAATAAAAAATGTTTTTTAACAAAATAACTGAATTTTCAACTAAACAGTTGCATTTTTATCCAAGAAAGATGAAATTTCTCTTAAAACAGATGAATTTTTAAATAAAAAGTTTTTTCAAATGGTTTAATA
>NC_046659.1:154311286-154314419 GCF_010883055.1 Belonocnema kinseyi
TTTTCAACACCAAAAGATGACTTTTCAAATAAAAATATATATCGTTAAAAAAATTATTTCTTAACAAAGTGATTCAATTTATGAATTTTTTAACAAAAAAAATAACTTTCTACGAAAAAAAATTGAATTTTAAAGTCCACAAAAATTTTTCCAATCAAAAAGGATGAACTAATTATTGAAACAGAATTTTTAAAATAAAAAACGACAACTTTTTTTTAAGTTGAACTTTCATCCAGAAAAGATTTAAGTTCCTTTTTCAACAATAAAATATAAATTTCATACAAAACGTCAATTTTATAAGAAATTGTTAAATTTTCAACAAAACAATAAAAAATGTTTTTTAACAAAATAGCTGAATTTTCAACTAAACAGTTGCATTTTTATCCAAGAAAGATGAGATTTCTCTTAAAACAGATGAATTTTTAAATAAAAAGTTTTTTCAAATGGTTTAATATTATTACAGAAAAGATTTCAGTTCTCTTTTCAACACCAAAAGTTTAAATTTGAATAAAAAGTTGATTTTTCACGATATAGTTAATTTTTCAACAAAAACAACAGAATCTTCAACAAAAATTCGCATTTTTATCCAAGAAAAATGTAATTTCTGATGAAACAGGTTAATTTTAAAATCGAAAAGACAAACATTAAAAAAGTAGTTGATATGTCAACCGAACAGTTGTATTTTTATTCAAGAAAGATCAAATTTCTTCTAAAACAGATGAATTTAAAAAAAAACTTACAAAGAAAAACTTAAGTTTGCATGCAAAGAAGATTTCAGTACACTTTCCAACATCAAAATAAGAATAGTAAACAATAAGTTAATTTTTAGCTAAATAGTCGAATTTTTATCCAAAAGTATGACTTTATAACAAGATTGTTGAATTTTCAACCAAAAAGTTACATTTTTGTTAAAAAAAGTTGTAATTTCTGTTAAAACGGGTGAATTTTTAAATCAGAGACAAAACTTCTAAAAAAAAAGAGTTGAATTTTCATCCAAAAATCTTTCAATTGACTTTCCAACACACAAATAGTTGCATTTCTATCCAAGAAAAAGATGCAATATTTCTACTGGAGAATATAAATTTTTGAATCAAAGTGACAAATTTTCAGAAAAGTTTGCATCCAAAAAAGATTTCAGTTGATTTATCAGCATTAAAATATTAATTTTTAACAAAACAGTTGAATTTTTAATAAAAAAGAATGTGTTTTTAAGAAAGTTCTTAACTTTTCAAACAAATAATAAAATGTATTAAGGTAATTTAAGTACGTTCTCATAAAATTAATTAACTTACTTTACAGAGTATGTTCCAATCGCCTGCGAACGCTCTTTAAGATGTTTACTCAAGTCCAGGAAGATTCTCAAGAATTTTGGATACTCGCCTTCCAAGGCCTGTTTTATGAAAGAAGATCCTGTTTAAAAAAATGAAAAAAAAAATCAGAAAAGAATGTTTAATAAGCTTCAAGATAAAACTTTTCTATTTTTAAACATTTTCTGACCTTGAGCACGTTCTACAAGGATATTTGCAACCATCGCAGTCACCTTGTCCCAAAAAGCTTGCGACATATTTTCAAACTTTTGCGAATGGTTTTCCAACAATATCCTTTGCAGCAACTCAATCTGAAAATATATTTTGTATTCATATTTTGTAGAGCCATTTTCACTTCGAAATAAGTTTCCATTTTAGATTCAATATTCCGCTTAGTTACTTGAATGCACTGGTTGTATATCGAATCCTGGAAAAGTCTTTCCAGATTTTCCCACAACCTGTTGCGAAGATTTCCCGAAGAACCTGGAGAAGGTACCATTGCTCTTCCAGGAGCTCCTCTTTTTGTCGAATCTTGATTAGAAGCTAAAGAAACATCAAGAGCTTCTCTCGCAAAATCTTCAATTTCCGAAGAAGCAGAAGATTCTATCGTTTTTATTGCATTGTCAAGAATTCCTAGGTTTTCAAATACTTGTACTGCTGTGCTAACCTGCACAGAAAAATAATTTACACAGAGTTGCTACAAAATCCTAAATTTTAAATTACCTGGCCAAAAACAAGAAAAAGTTAATTCTCGGCAAAATTGTTGGATTTTAGAGACAAAAAAAAACAACTCATTTTTTACGTATAACAGATTAATTTTCAAACGAAAAATATGCATTTTTTTACCCCCAAAAAAAGTAATATTCAATCAATATAAGGAATTTTCAAGTAAAAACAAATACTTCAAATATTTGAATTTTCGACCAAGCATATCCAGAAAAGACGAATTTTCAACAAAGTACACACATTTTTAACCAAATAGTTTAATTTTCAACCAAGAATATTAATTTTTTAGCAGAAAAAAACGAATTTTTAACCTATAGTAATTTTCTCCCAGAAAAACCAATTTTTAACCAAATGGTTAAATTTTCAACCAAGAACATTAATTTTCTGTCATAAAAGACGAATTTTCAATCAATCATATAAATTTTCATGTAAGGAAACGAATTTTCAACAATATTCACAAAATTTTAAGCAAATAGTTGAATTTTCAACCTAAAAATATGAATTTTTTACCAGAAAAAACGAATTTTTAATCAAATTCATACATTTTTAACCAAGAATATTAATTTTATACCAGAAAAGACGAATTTTCAACAAATTATACACATTTTAAACCATATAGTTTAATTTTCAACCAAAGAAATTAATTTTTTACTAAAAAAATTAATTTATAAAAAAGAAAAATACTTTTCTAAAAAAAAAAAATTTTCAAAAAATTACACAAATTTTTTAACAAATAGTTTAATTTTCAAACAAGAATTTAAATTTTATACCAAAAAGGCCAATTTTTTAATCAAATGGTTAAATTTTCAACCAAGAGAATTAATTTACTACCATAAAATATGAGTTTTCAACCAAATGCATCAACATTGAACCAAATAGTTGAATTCTCAACCAGGAAGATTAATTTTATACCAGAAAAGCCGAATTTTCAACAAATTACACAAATTTTAAACCAAATAGTTTAATTTTTGACCAAGAAAATTAATTTTTTACCAGAAAAAAAACCAGATTTTTAACAAAATTCATAAATTTTTAATTAACAATATTAATGTTCTACCAAAAAGACCAATTTTTAACCAAATAGTTGAATTTTCAACCAC
>NC_046659.1:154314519-154352432 GCF_010883055.1 Belonocnema kinseyi
TGTCAACAAGTGACACAAATTTTTAAACAACAATATTGATTTTCTACCAAAAAGATAAATTTGTAACCAAATAGTTGAATTTTCAACCAAGAAAATTAATTTGATACCAGAAAAGACCAATTTTTAAAATATTAGAAATATTTTTAACCAAATAGTTAAATTTTCTTACAAGAAAATTAATTTTATGCCAGAAAATACCAATTTTGAACATATTAGATAAATTTTTAACCAAATAGTTCAATTTTCAACCAAGAAAATTAATTTTCTATCATAAAAGACGAATTTTCAATCAATCGTATAAGTTTTCGTCTAAGAAGACGAATTTTCAACAATATTCACAAATTTTTAAGCAAATAGTTCAATTTTCAACCTAAAAATTTGAATTTCTTACCAAAAAATACGAGTATTCAATTTAAAAAAATAAATTTTCAACCAGAAAGACAACCATAACAATCAAAAACATGAAGTTTCCACTAATGAGATTACTTTTTTTACCAAAAAAATGAAGCTTCGAGTAATGAGATTAATTTTCAACATAAAGGAAATAGTTATTATTTCAGATAAAAAATGGACTTTTAACAAAAAACAAACCATTTTTTAACAACATAAATCCATTTTCAACCAAATAGTAACATTTACAACTAAAGAAGATCTATTTTGCGTTAAAAAAGTTAATTTTCAATAAAAAATGAATTTTTAACAAAATAGTTAAATTTTCAACCAAAGAAATGAATTTTCTGCTAAAAAAATAAATATTCAACAAAGAAGAATACTTTTCTACTTAGAAAAAATTAATTTTCAACAAAATTCATGAATTTTCAACCAAACAGTAACATTTTCAACTGAAGAAGCTAATTTTTCAACAAAAAATATAATAGTTAAATTTTCAGTTGAAAAAACCAGTTTTCAACATAAAAAAAAAGAATTTTCAAAATATGAGAATACAACTTGAGTAATAGCAATCATTTACTTTTAAGAGATATTAAAAGTGCTGCTTTAAAGGTTATTTTAGCGTCTAATAATAATTTCCAAATTGTCACATAGCTTCAACTGATTTTGAAATTTGAAATTTGATGTATACACCTTTATGGAATAATTTATATCCTTGTAAAATCTTTAAAATCCTTAAAATCGTTGAAACCTTCGTGAAATCTTTGAAATCTTTGTGAAATCTTTCTGAAATCTTTGTAAAGTCTTTTGAAACCATGTTAATTCCTTAAAATATTTTTAAATCTTTTAAACTTTTGTGAAATATTTTTAAATGGTTTAAAATCTTTGAAATCTGATGTAAACACCATTGTGAAATCTTGAAAATTCTTGAAATATTTCTGAAATCGTTTGAAATCTAACGAACAAGCCTTCGTGAAATAAGTGATATGCTTGTGAAATCCTTCAAATCTTTGAAACCTTTGTGAAAACTTTTAAAAGGTTCGAAATATTTTTGAATGATTGAAATTTGTGTGAAATCTTCTGGATTTTTTAAAAATATTTTAAATCTTTCTGCAATTTTTACGAAGTCTTATGAAACCGTTTTAAATCCTTCAAATAGTTTAAAATCTTTGAAACATTTGTGAAATGGTTCAAATCTTTGTGTAATCTTGTAAAATATTTTTGAATATTTAAAATAATTCTGAAATCTTTTAAAGTATCTTGAAATCGTTTAAAATCTTTCAAATATTTAAAATCTTTTCTCAATCTTTTGAACATACGATAAATCTTTGAAATATTTTTGGGATCTTGAAAATCTTTTTCAAATCTTGTAATTAATTAGTTTTTAAATGTTTGAAGTCTGTTCAAAATTTTCGTGAAATCTTTTGCAATTTTACTAAATATTTTTAAACTTTTTAAAACCTTTTAAAATATTTGAAATCTGATGTGCACACCTTTTGAACTAATTTATATCCTTGCGAAATCCTTAAAATCTTTGTCAAGTCTTTCTGAAAGCTTTGTGAAGTATTTTGAAACCTTTTGAAATCTTTTAAATGTTTAAAATCTTTGTGAAATTTTATGAATCGTTGTGAAATCTTTGTAAGATCTTGGAAATCTTTCTCAAATGATCGAAATACTTTAAAAATGTTTAAAATCTTTCGGAAATTTTTGCGAAATGCTTTGAAACCTTTGTGAAATCTTTTTAAACATTTGAAATGATTCTGAAATTTGTGCAAAGTATTTTGAAACCGCTTGGAATATTTGAAATATCTAAAATCAGTGGAAAAAATGGAAAAATTAAGCATAAAAATACCTGTCCTCTATCTTTAGCTTGCAATCCACTAGTCAAAGCATGAGTGGCTACTTTTTGCACCGTCATTCTATGAGATTTTATTGTTTGTTGATCATCTGCGATTATGTCTAAATTACTTAAATCCGAGTCCGATATTAGCAATTCTGTTGGAAATTAGTTTAAATTTATTAAATAAAATGTCAACTGATCAAGTAAAATGAAGGAATATCTATTATTTTTATCAATTTTGTAATAAATTTACCAAGCTCGTGAAGGCAATTGGCAGCTTTAACAACGTCAGGTCCATTATTACTGCTACTCATTTGTGAATTCAAACGTTTCGACAAATGCTGCATTCTCGCAATTTTACGTAATAAATCCGAAGTTTCATGAAGCCTCGCAAGCATTAATGTTTGCGTTTCTATTCGGTTGAAAGGTTCGACAACCTTTCCTCGCAATCGTTCCACAGCCGATAAAAGGCTCTACGCAGAATATTAAATTAACAAATTAAAAATTAAAATAAATACACTTTTTTAAGATTTAAAACTTACCTGCACATGACTCTGCATCACTGCTAAAACCTCTTCGAGTTTCTCTACCCATGTTGCTTGAGAAAGTAAATCTTCGTAATTGGCGAGTACCTGCTTTTGCAATTCCGCATCCAAAACTGCAATGGCTAAAAAATAAAATATAATTTTCTAATTAATTTCACAATTGTATCTATCTTTACACGTAAATTCGTTCATATTATTGATTATAAATCATTATTTTAAGATCGAAATTAAAAATACATTCTTATGAACTAATTTATTTAACTTATATATCTATTGGGAATGGTTAAACGGCGATGCGCCATCTGGTGACACAAAATCGGAACTAAAAAGAATAGGTACGATGTTAAAGATGCATTTTAGTTACCGCATAAAAATGTATTTTATGATATCATTCAGTTTACAATGCGAATTTCCAAAATCGTCCTTTTTAACATTTTATTTTGAAGAATTTTATAATTCAGTTTTAAAGACTTAAGCCATTCAAAATTAGAAGCGTTTGAAATCGAAGATTTTAGATAAAAAACATTTTTAGCTGATCAACTGTGAATATAAATTAAAAATGATTTTAAAAATTGAATTGTTCTTTAAGATTTAAAAAGTGAATAATAATTAATTTTACAAGATGATTCGAAATCAGTTCGCAATTTTACAATTTCCAGTATCTAACGTTTAAAATTATGTAAACTATTTCAATTGAAAAATCGTATTACTTAAACAAATTTAAATGCCTGATTGAAACTTTATAAACTGTTTTCAATTTTTAAATAACCTTAAAATAATATATTCATAATTAAAAGCTTTTATTAAATTTAACATATTATTTTAGTCTAAAATATTGAACCTTTAAACCATTCAATTAAACAAAATTTAAATAAGAAAAATAAGAATGACTTAATATTTAGAAATATCTGACTGTTTATTTAAAATCAGTAATTACATTAAAATGTTTAAAACTAATTTTTGAACGTTAAATTTTAATTTTTCTATTCAAAAAAAAACTTTAATTTGGAAGTCAAATTGTTGAATTTCGATGTATAAATAACAATTGAACATATATTATTCTATAAATAAATTCAAGGAAGTTGAAATATTTAGAAGTTTTGAAAAAATTCAAATTCAATTACAAATTTGAAATGATTTGAAATAATTTAAACAAAGTGTCTACGTGTATTGACAAAATCCGGCTATAAGTAACAAAATTTCGGTGTAAATAGCCCACGGCATAATATAAAACAGAATATAGATTTTGGCAGATTTCGTACAAAAAATTTAAAAGATTTTTAAGGATGTTGAATGGCTTCAGAAGATTAAAAAACATTTCCTGTGAAAATTAATGATTTTTATTTTGCAAAGATAATTTTCAGTGATTATATTTACAAAATTATCAAACATGAAATTTGGAAGCATTTGAAGGATTTTTAACCATTTAAAATATAAGTAATTTAACTTTTAGTTTAAGAAGTGTACAGTTTATAAAAAAATGTAATCGTTCAATTTTTTATTTTTCTGGCTTAAAATTACTTTAAATTATATAATTTTGAAATTTTTTTAATTCATTGATTGATTCTTCTATTTAGACTTTAGAACATTGAAAATGATAACGTGGATTTATATTTTTAAAACTGAATCTGAATCTCTGAATTCTACAACTTATTAAATTTTTTATTTGGCTGATTAACTTCATTTAATGAAAATTATTCAGTTTTAAAGTGTACAAAATTATTAAATTAAAACACTTTTAAACTTCTATTTTAAAAGTTTGAAATTTAAAAGTTGCATTTTGAAACTTAAATTCCTTGAAACTTACATGAAATAGTGAAATAATTGTTTTTAAACCTATTTGACAAAAATGTGTTTTTTCACTCTATAAGATGATGGATATTTTATCTAAGACTATTTGTTTTTTATGAAGATTTGTTTTTTAGTATTCAATCATTGTTTTATACTTCACAAACCTATCGTAAAAACACTTTTATGAAAATATTAATGTACAACTTTAAAATTTGACCTACTCTTTCTAGTTCCAGTTTTCGGCACCTGGTGGCGAAATGGTAGACCACCATTCCCAATATATTTATATAAATTTTATATATTATAATATTATTTTTATATATTTTATATACATTCTATTTTCCCGGTCAACTAAAAGTAACATATTCATATTTGCCGCAAAACTCAAATTTAGAAACAAATACTGGAATTTTCCACAAAAAAATATGAAATTTTAACAAAAATGGAAAGGTTAAGCTTTCAGTTGAAAACATTAATTTTCAACAACAAAAAAAAACGAATTTTTAAACGAAACAGTTCAATTTTCAACCAAAGTGAAGAAGTTTCAAAATTATGAATCTTTAACTGGAAAAGTTTAATTTTAAAACAAATAGATGAATTTTTAAACAAGAAGTTTAATTTTTTACCAAAAATACACTAAAAAGATCATTTTTAAATCAAAAATTGGATACTTACAGTTTTAGTCGAAAAATTAATGTTCAACCAAAGATATGCATTTTTGAGTATAATTATGGAATATTCAACTGGAATAATAGGTCTTTTTTACATAATACATCAATTTTCTAGTTACAAAAATGAATTTTCAACAAAAAAACAGTTGAATTTTCAACAAGAAATTTTAAACTTTCAACATTAAGATATATTCTCAAGGAAAAATTAATTAGCTAATACTTAACACACAAAAAACCAACAAAAAAAAAATCATTTTTAATTAAGTAGGTAAAATTTTAATTTAAAAATACCAATTTTCTACAAGTTTTCAACCAAATAATTTAACTTCAAACCAAAGAAATGGGTTTTCGTTTGAAATGATTAATCTTCAAAAAACAAACAAAATATTTTTTTATCAAAATTCTTTTTTTTCAATCAGAGGTGAACCTTCGAACAAAAAAATTAATTTTTAACAAAGTTTTTCTAGTTTTACCGAAGCAGTTGAATTTGCAACTTAAAACCAATCAACTCTCAGCCAAAAATAATAATAGCATTTTTTGTTTAAAAAAATAATTTTTTAACAAAAAGAATGAATTTCATGAAAAAAATGAGATTCCAACCAAGTATTTAAATTTTCAATCAGAAAAGTACCCTTAAATTGTAAATATTAATTTTTTTTCAGTTTTTTAAGTTTTTCCGAAGTATATGAGTTTTAAATTAAAAAACAATAAACTTTCAGCCAAAAATGAAATAGTTACATTTTTAGTTTAAAAAAAAAATAATTTTTTAACAAAAAGAAATTAATTTTAGCAAAAACATTAGATTTCCACAAGGTAGTTAAATTTTCAACCAAATAAATTAATTTTCAACTAAAATGATAAATATTCAACTGAAATAGTTAAATTTTTAATTGATAAAATTAATTTTTAACAAAAAAAGAAAGGAATTTTCAACAAAAAGATGTATTTTCAACAAAAAGATGTATTTTCAACTAAATAATTAAAGCTTCAGAGATAAACCCTCAAACTAAAAAACATTAATTTTTTATAGAGTCGTTCAAGTTTTAGCCAAAGTAGTTGAATTTTCCTTTAAAAAAAAACCAACTTTCAGCCAAAAATGAAATAGTCACAGGTTTAATTGAAAAAAATAATTTTGTATAAAAAAGAAATTGAATTTCAGCAAAAAAATGGGATTTCATCAAAGTAGTTGAATTTTCAAAAAAATTATGAATATTCAACTGGAATAGCTAAAGTTTTAAATTAGAAAATTAATTTTTAACGAAAAAAGACAAAGATTTTCAACTAAATAGTTAAATTTTCAATCAGAGATAAACCCTCAAACCATGAGCAAAATTAAATGACTTTTCCAGGTTTTCGAGGATTTCCAGTACGCTAGACACCCTGTTTCAAATTTAATTAAATACCTTAATTTTTAGAGAATAAAATAGCGAATTGGTAACCAATTGTTTTAAAAATTATTAAACAAACTGATTTAAAACCTTGAAAATGAAACAAAATCTAAAGATTTTAACTTACCTTCACCTAACCTATTAAGTTGTTGAGTTACGGATAGTATCTGACTAACGGCACTTTGCTGTTCATTGTCACTTAGAAATTGTTTTAAGAAATCTGTTTAAAAAAGAGATTTTTGAATAGTTAATTATTGGAAGAAAACAAAAAACAGGTTAGACAAATTTTGAGGTTATGGTTCGGAAATTACCGTCTTTTTCAATACTTTGCCAATCGGTTGTGTCATTCATATTTTAAATAAATACAAAAGACAACAATTCTATTTTTTATTTAAAAAATCTACAGGAATACATTAAAATTAAACTATTTTTTAATTTGCTTGTCAAAAACACATCAAAACGTAAGCAAGTGTCAAAAATCGGAACGGCACCTCCGATGATGACGTCGAACGTCAGAGTTCAGTAGAAAAATGGCGGATTTTGGCGCGGAATTTAAGTCATCATTAATACTTTACTACTCGTTGAAACTTTTTAAAGCTCTTCAAAATACCTGGCAATAATTAAAAATTCCCACAAATACTTTAAACCATTTAAACCCCCAATCAATTATTGGAATTAATTTAAAATCTTTCAGAATATGATACAATTCTTTCAAATATTTAAAATCTTTTGAAATCTATATTAAAACTTTTTAAAGCTTTTGAAAATGCCTTGGAATAATTACAAATTCCCTCAAATACTTCAAATTCTTTGAACTCCCATAAAATTACTGAATTTAATTTCATAAAATCCCTCCAAATTTTTAAGAATGTTCCAAAATATTTCAAACCCTTTGAAATTCCTTTAAATTACATATTGAAATCAATTAAAAATTCATTGGAATCTGTTAAAATTCTACAAATTATTTCAAATCCTTTTTGAAATCAATTTAATATTATATAAGGAACTTTTGAAAGATCAAAAAAATTCCTTGTAATAAATTAAAAAATATTCTAGAATTTTTCAGGAGGCCTTTGAAATCTCATTTAATTATACTGAAAAATCAAATGAAAATTCCTTGGAATCTTTTTAAATACCCTAAAGATTTCAATAAACCCTTTGCTGCACCGCCCTGAAAAGCCTATTTTAAATATTGCAATCAAATAAAAATTCCCTAAAATATTTTAAATCCCTTAAAATCCCTTTAAATTAATAGAATCAATTAATCTTTTGTTATAATCTTTTTAAATATTTCAAAGCCTTTGAAATCCCTTTAAATGATTTAAATCAATAAAAAAACCTTTAGAATAATTAAAAATACCCTAGAATAATCCATTAAATTACCGAAAGTAAATGGAAAATTCCTTGAAATCTTTTAAAATACCCTAAAATATTCCAAATCCTTTGAAATCCCTTGACCACCGGTAGCTGATCGATAGAATAGCCATAGCGAACAGTATCCTCAGTGCGAGATGACGGTCAGCTGTTCAGCTGTCAGTGTCAGCATGCGTCACATGCGTCAGTTCGCTTTCAGACAGTAGTTTGCCAAGGTGTTTCGCTTCGATTTACTGATAAGTATGTACAAATATGTCATACAGAAACGAAAGAGGCAACGTTTAGCATTTAAAGATAAATGCGAGATAGTAGAAAAAGTGAAATCAGGTACCCCAAAACAAGACATTTTAAGGAAATATGGTATCTCTGACTGTACGTTAAGGACATTGTTAGCTCGCGAATCTGATTGGAATAATAAAGCTAAAAATTATGAATATTAGAACAAGAAATCATCAAAAACAGGTGAAAATATAGTTTTGGATGCTGCTGTCTTCAAATGGTTTAAGCAAGTGAGAGATAGAGGCGACCCAATAACCGGGCCGATTATCTAAGAAAAAGCTCGCATTTTTAAGGAAAAGCTTAATGGTCCACAGGCGTTCAAGGTAAACCACGGAAAACATTATTTTTAGGTGTAACGGTCAAATTTATTCCTCAGTTCTGCTAGAAATCTTGAGTTTACCCTTGTCTTCGACAAATTGAATACATGTAATTAATTTAACATCAATTTTTGTAGGTTATGTTTTGAAGTATTTTTCGCGTTTATATTTAATTCAGTTGTGTACTCAGTGAATACATACGAATAATAATATATAATAATTATAATAATATAATAACACATGAATATTTATAAGGTTATATAATAATTACCCATAATTATTGATATTTCGTACTTACGGAATATCATTAATTAATTCGAAGAAATTTTTCTTGTATTTGTGTTTGAGGCGTGTTGAACATTTTTTGGGTATAAAGTTTACTAATAACCATTCTCAAATTATTATTAATTTTAATTACATAATCAAGTATCTATAGCATATAAATATTTTTAATTTAATAATTTGAAACGTCCTGAAATTATAAGAACTCTTCGAAAAAATGTTATTTTTATAGGCAAGCAGTGGTTGGCTTCGGCGTTTCAAGAAGCGATATGGCATTCGAAGTATTCGACTGAAAGAAGAGAAATTGCCTGACGATCCTTCAAGTTCTGCAGAATTTGCAAAAAAATTTAAATCAAAAATTGAATCCGAAAATTTAAAGCTAGAAAACATTTATAATGCAGACGAGTCAGGAATTTTTTGGCGACTGTTGATGGCGTGTACTTTTGCTCTGCAATTAGAAGAAGAATTATTAATGATTGGGAAATCTGAAATTCCAGGATGCCTCAAGAATCTAATAAACGAAAATTCAAAAGAACTACACTTTAAAAATTTGGAAAGGCTCGGTGTCATCTACACTCACGAAAACAGTGCATGGATGGACAAATGCATATTCTTGCTATGGTATGTTATTTTATAGTAAAAATTAAATATATTTTTTAAATGGCATCAGGCGCGAATCCAGAAAAGTGATCAGAAAAGTAAAAAAAAAAATATTATACACATAGCGAGATATGACTAATGAAATTGACTAATTTCTAACCAATATTCAAATTTAAATATTTCAGAGTGGCCTCTAAATACCAAAACAAATTTCTGGTCATTTCCTGGTTACAAACATTTTTCCAAGGCATAAAAATTAAAATTTTTAAACTCGTTTCTTAAATAAATGTTCAATGTAAATATTGAATACTTAACTACAAAATAAAAGTATTTAAAACATTGGAACTCTTCTAAATTTAAAGTATTTTTAATTAAATTAATTCATCAAGCATTTTGATGAGGCATATTATTTATTTTTTATGTTGAAAATTCAACTTGATCGGTAACAAATTAATTTTTTTAATTGAAAATTACAATTTTATTTTTAGTTAAGAATTTATCTTTGTTGGTAAAAAATTTAATAACATTCGTAAAAATTCATTTTCTGGTTAAAGATTCATAATTTTAGTTTAAATGGGATTTTAATTGAAAATCAAATTATTTTGTTGAAATTCTTTTTCTTACAAATTAATTTTCTTGGCTAGAAATTTAACTGTTCCATTTTTTTTTAAATTTTCGATAAAAAGTGAATTTTCGTTTAAAAATTCACTTGTTTTTGTAGATATTCGTCTTTTTATGTTGAAAGTTCATTTATTTCGGTAGAAAATTAGTTTTTGGTCAAAAATTTAACAACTTTCCTGTGATTTGAAAGTATATCAAGGAAATTCATAAAATTGTTTACCGATTTTAGTTATTTTAAGAAATTTTCAAAGTCTTTAAACAATTCAAGAAAATTTCACGGATTTGAATGATTTTACGCCAGTTCGAGTGATTGTACAAGAATTATTTATGGGATTAAGAATGCTTTCAAAGCTTTTAAGGGATTTTCAGGGTGGCCACTAGACCGGGAAATGACAGTGAAATTATTTTTTGACTGGCAATTATAAAAATATTTAGAAGAGAAATCTGTCCAAGTTCGATTTCAAAAGTTTTTATAATATTTAGTTGAATTGTTATCTTTATCAATTCTGACATCATTCAGTTCACAATGCGTAATTCGAAAATCTTCTGATTTAAAGATGTTCCATTTTAGATTTTTATTTTTAATTTAGTGAGTTTTAAAAGAAAACAATAATTGATTTGTCAAAACGATTCTAAATACTTTCAAAATTCAGAATTTTCAGATTATATCCTTAAAATTAAACTTTTTCAATTCGAAAGTTTAGTCATTAAAAAAATGTAAAGGTGTGATTGAGACTTTATAAACTATTTTTAACTTAAAAATAACTTCATAATAATTTATTTTTAATCTAAAGATTTCACTAAATTTAAACTATTGTATCAGTCTCAAATATTCAATTTTGAAGGCATTTAATTTCTAATTTTTTAATTTAAAAACATTAGAATCTTGATTGTTTTTTTAATGTTTAATTTGTAAGTGAAATTTTTTAATTATGGTGTTTAAATGGCGATTGAAAAAATATGAGTAATTTTTGGAGGTATTGAAAAGTTCCGATATTAATTTAAAACTTTAAATGATTTCAAATAATTGAAAAGTTGAAATTACTCAAAATAATTTAAGCGAAGTGTGTACTGACTAAATTCGGCTATTCGTACCGAAATTTTGATGAAAATAGCCACAGCCTAATTTAAAACAAAATGTATATTTTTGTGAATTTCAAAAAAAAAAAAATTTAGAAACCTTTTTTTTAATAATTGTGAAAGGCTTCACAAGAATAAAAACATTTTCGCAAGATTTCTAGGAAAATTTAAAGTGATTTTTTATTTCGGAATATTATTCTAAAAGAATATTCAAAAAGATTTTAAAAGATTTCCAAATTTGTTAAAAGAGAATCTGGAAGATTTTAAGAATATTTTGTAAAATTTACAGGATTTTCTAAACAATTTTAAGAATTTTGTATTAAATTCAAAAGCTATTAAGAAGTTCTAAAAAAATTACAAAAATAATTTTAAAGTTGAATAAACTAAAAATAACATTTAGGCTTCTCAAGATTTTTGATATAAAATTTTGAAGCTTTTCAAGGATTTTTAAACTACTTAAGATTAAAATAATTTAATTTAAGAAGTGTTCAGTTAAAGAAAATATTATATTTTGAACGTTTCTAGCTTACAATTTTTCAAAATAATATAATATTGAACATTTTCAAAGTTTATTGTTTCTTTAATTTAGAGGTTTGAAAATGATAACTTGGATTTATATTTTTAGAATTGAATCTGAATCTTTGAACTCATTAATTGTTAAAATTAGAAATTCTAAATTTTGCACCTTATCTGCATTTCATTTAAAATTGTTCAATTAAAAAGTGCTAGTATCTCCCATTTTTTAATTATTATTGTTTAAAAAATCTACTATCACATTTTTTTTTCTAAGAATTTGTCTTTTCTTCTTAAAAGTTTGGTTACAGTTGTCATTTTTTTCCTTTTTGGGTGGAAACTTTATCTTTTTAGCATAAAAATGTTATTATTTTGTTTAAAATCAAACAATTATGTTGAGAAGTCATACTTTTTGGTTAAAAATGGAATTATTTGCGAAAAAGTTATCTTTGTTACGAAAAATTTAAATTTTTGAGTTAAAAAATGTATTTTTGGGTTGGAAATGCAAGTATTTTGTTAGAAAGTTCAACTATCTGGTTTTAAAATAATTTCTTTTTTAAAAAATTATATTTTATTGTTGAAAATTCAACTATTTTGTTGAAAGTTCGACCTTTTGGTTTGAAACTTCCAATTTTTTGGTAGAAAATTCAACTGTTTGGTTGAGAATGAACTATTTTGTAGAAAATTCGTTTGAAAATTTATCTCCTTTGCTAGAAATGTAGTATTTTTTTATTGAAAATAGAACAGTCTGGTTGAAAATTAATATTTCTTGGTTGAGGACTTAACTATTTTAATGAAAATTCGTCGTTTTGAATGAATTCAATTGTTTTAATTTTTAATTAAAATATTTTTTTGTTTGAAATAGCAATTATGAAATTTTTTTTGCGAAGTCATAGTTTTTTTATTGACGATTCATATCTTTGTTTAAAAACTTTGACTAATTTGTTGAAAGGTCATATTTTAGGGTTGAAAATTTAATTTTTTTAGTAGGAAATTCATCGTTTTATCTTGAAAATTCAACAATTTGGTTGAATTTTGTTCTTTTCATGAATAAAAAAGCTTCTTTTTCTGAAAAATAACCTCTTGTTGAAAATTAGTCTTTTTAGCTTGAAAGTGTATCTCGTTTGTTAGAAATTTCATTTTTTGTTGATGTAAAAATGCAAATGTTTGGTTGAAAATTCAACAGTTTTTTAAAAAAAGTCACCCTTTTTGGTAGAAAACTTATTTTTTGTTCAAAACTCATATTTTGATGTTGAAAATTACACTGATATATTTTTTGGTTAAAAATTTAATTATTAAAAAAATATTCTTTTTTGTTCTAAAAATGCCACGGTTTTAGCATAAATTTCTTCTTTCTTGGATAAAAACGCAACTGATTGGTTGACATTTCAACAGTTTTGTTAAAAGTCGTGATTTTTAGTTTAAAATGTACTTTTTGTTTAAAAGTCATATTTTGGTGTTGAAAAATCAATTTAAATCTTTTTTAGTTGAAAACTACTTTTTTCAATATTTGTCTTTTTAATATAAAATTTAACCGTTTTAGTAGAAATTTCACCTTTCTTGGATAAAAATGAAAATTCAACAATTTTGTTAATAAGTCATCTTTCGTTGTTGAAAATTCAAATCTTTTGTTGATAATTTTTCTTTTTGGGTTGAAAATTCAACTGTTTGATAATTTTTTTTTAACTATTTGGTTAAGAATTAACTTTTCTGTTAAGAATTCAATTATTTTTGGAGAAAATTCATCTTTTTTGTGCTAAAAATGCAACTGCCTTGAAGAAAATTCAACTTTTTGATCGAAAATTAACTGTTTTGTTCATAATTATTCTTATTTTAAGGTTGAAAATGAAACAATTTTGTAGCAAATGCGAATTTTTGCTTCAAAAATTCAACAGTTTCATTAAGATTTTTTTTCTTGGCTGAAAAATCGTTCTTGGTTAAAAATTCAACCCTTTTAATGAAAATTAGTTACATTTTATTTGAAAATTCATTTCCATTAGTAAAATTTTAATATTTTTAGGTAAAAAATGCAACTGTTTAGTTCATAATTAAGTTGTTTTCGTTAAGGATTCAACTATTTGGCTCAATTGAACCCGGTTTAATTTTAATATCAAAATTTATTTTGGCTGAAATATCTACCAAAAATTTTTTGTTGAGGCATACTTTTTTTATGAAAATTCAATTACTTGATCGAAGGTTCAACTTTTGCGGAAATTCATTTTTTTTGGTTGAGGATTTATCATTTTAATTGCAAATTTTTTTTCTTTTATTTGTTCAAAATTAATTCTTTTAACTGAAAATTAATCAATTACAGTTAAAAATTCGTTTTTTTTGTGTTTGAAAATCAATTTTTTAACTGAAAATTTAAGTAGTCCAGTTCAATATTCCATTGTTTTAGTTGAAAATTAATTTCTTTGGTGTAAAATCATTTTCTTAACTTGTTTTGTTTGGAAATAAGCTATTTTATAGATTTTTTTATTAAAAATAAAATTATAAAGTGAAAATGTAACTATTATATTGGTAGTAGAAAATTTGTCTGTTTTAGTTAAAAATATAAATTATAAGGTCTTATTATATATTGGTTTAAATAAAAATTAATTATTCCATTTTTTATATAAAATGTTATTTTTTTACTTGAAATTTTCGGAATCCAAAGCTGGAGGAAGGGGTGACATTTTATTGCAAAAAGGTTTTCAGAATAAGGCTGGGACACACCAACCGACCCAATCATAATCTTGCAGACCAGCCCTAAAAGTCATTTCCCAATTTTCATGAAAGATTTCAAAACCTTTGAAATTATTTCAAAAAATTCTAAACCTTTTATAATACTTCTTTAAATTATCAAGAATTTCAGAAAAATGAAAGGCATTCCGTAAGATTTCAAAAATTTAAAAATAATTGCAAATATTGCGGTTAATCTACGTTTTTAAAGAATTTCCTTACATTTTTAAAGGTTTTAAAGTATTTTATAGGATTGATAAGATTTTAGAATATTGAAAAAGACTTCAAAGGATTTTAGAGAATTTCCAAGATTTACAAATATTTCACGGATTTTTTAACAGATTACAGATGATTTCAATAAGTCGATATAAGTTGATATTCACTGCTATTTTTCGTAAACATTGATCCAATAACTGCGCGATGTATATTCGTCAGATGGCTCTGTTATCAAGGTCAAAAACAAGCTCACTCGATAGGACGAAATAATCCGATCAGTTCCATCGGCTTCAGTTGACTAATGGTCTCGGAGGCCCACTGCTGCTCGACATGAGCTCGCCATCGTGCTTATTTTCTAGTGGCTCCCGCTTCGAGGGAACGAAGCTGTTAGGGCACAGTGTCTTGCGACATAGCTCCTGTTTTTTCACGCCTGAGTCTGCACCGCACATCCCCTTGCAGCTACGCTCACCCATAATCGCGGCGCGGCGTCAATTCTGAGAAGGGGTATATCTGGGGTCTTTATGTCCGAGTTTGACTGTACTATGTCTTCATAATTAATATCCTCCAAAACGAATTGAGTTCAAATTTAATGTCCGCAAAAATTATAACAAATCATTAACAACTGTCAATTTAAAACTAGTTTTATCTGGTTAAAAAACCAAGTATAGCAAACTGAAAATTAACAACATAGTAATGTTCCTGATTGAGCATTTAAACGTTTGAAACTAAACCACTTTTGATTCAGAATTAAAAAAATTAAACTTTCTAAGAATTGTGCATTTAAATTATTATAATTTTAAATTGAAATTACATAAATTTTAAAGATCTCTAAGTTTATTAAGAGGTATCATATCATGTAGTATCAAATGACATTCAAAGTAATTGCATACATTTTATTGTTAAAAAGTGAGTTTCCTGTACAAAAACAATGTTCACTGTTGTTTTCACTGGTCAAAATTTCAGAACTTTAAATATTGAAAACCTTTAAAGTTTAAATATTCTTAAGATAAATGTGCCAGTCTTCATCAATGCATGGGTTGTCGACAGATGGTCAGTATTTTACATATAGTAAGCTGTTGTGTTCTTCGTTCTTAGCAAAAATGTTTTTTTCCTAAACGCTATTGCCGATCACTGACTCATCGAAGTGCCGATAACGGAAGCAGCCAGATTTCTGACTTGCCGATAACCCATGCATTCTCGTATTTATATCTTCGAACGTCTTACAATATTCATTCTAATGGGATATGTTACAAGTAATGAGTAATTTACCTTTATGAAGGCACGCGTTATTCGATAAAACCCATTTCTCAAGCTTTAACCCTCACATCACAAGGTGGGGTGTTTAGACACCCCAAGGCCCTATTTTCGCCCATGAGCTAGGCCTAGAGCGTCTCAGGGGGGTAGGAATCTCAATAGCCTCCTCTTCAGTTGTCCAATGTGCGTGGAAATGGATGAGGATCAGTAAATCATGCTACAGATGTTTAGAGAAGCGATAATATGATTTTTTACTATGCTATTTGGAATATGTGATACGTATCTTTTTCATGTTTTTAAGTATCTTTGTATGCTGCTTTTTATGCTAATATTTATGAAACTGCATTTTATTGGTCAGTATGTTATTAACGTTACTGCAAGAAGTTACTTAATCATTTATTATCCTTTATGAAATATATTATGTGTTACGGACTGTGTAAATAGCTTTTGTATTTCCTATAACTGAAAAAAAATCTTAGAAATGGAATTTTCTCGTTATAATTGAGCAGAAAATGATTGAAAAAATCCTTTGAATAATTTTATAATTTTGTGAAATACTTTAGAAACAATATTATATCATAAATCATTCATAATGTGTTTCAAAATGACTGGGGTGTGGAGACACCCCACCTTGTGGCAAATGAGACTCTGTCTCACCTTGTGGTGTGAGGTTTAAATATGCTTAATATAATTTTTTAAGCATTTGAAATCTGAAATTCGCCTTAAGCTTCCGATAACTGGCACACTTACCTTAAAACGTTGAAAATTATATGATTTCTAATCGTATATTTTAAAAATTCAATGGAGTCGTTCATGGAACTAAATTGTTATAAATCAATCATTTTCAAGTTATACATAACGCTTTTTGAAATATAAAGTACCAAAATCGATGCATGTGGAGTGACTTCAAGGTACATACCAAAAGTCAAACATAATCTCAAAACTGACGTGTGCTATAATAAATTCTCCAATTGACAGTTTAACAATGAGGATGAATGAATTTGAAGATTATTATAAATAATACGACCTCTTTTCAACAACGATAATTTTTCCAGGTACAAGGAAGTGTTTATTCCTCGAGTTTTAGAACATCAAAGAAAGAATGGAATAAGAGGAAAGGTTGTTTTACTCCTCGATAATGCTCCATGCCATCCGAGTTTGGATGAACTAAACGCGATAAATGAAAACTTTGAAATCGTATATTTGCTTCCCAATGTGACGGCCTTGATTCAGCCCATGGATCAAGAATTAATCATGAAGACGAAAAAACTCTTTAAGAAAGACTTGTTGAGGCGTATTTTGCTCAGTGAGGAAGCAGAAGGACCTGATCAGTTTTTAAAAGAATTGGACCTTCCTGATTGCTTCGAAATGTTGCGCCTCGCGTGGAACGCAGTGGAATCGTCTTCTTTTCGAAAAGCATGGAAACCGCTCTTAGGTGACTCATTGCTTCTAAACAAGGTTCCAGCTTCCGCCAATATTCAGGATTCTTCATCCAACGATGATAATTCTACCAGCGTTCTGGATCCTCCATCCAACTTGGATGCAGTTGACAACGCATCGGAATCCACAACTGATTCGATCAGTTTTCCGGACGAAAATTGCAATTTAATTTCTGAACTGTTGTCAGTGACCTTATAAACTTTGTTACAAATATTAGACACGAACCTCAAATTGCAACTAAAACCAAAAACAGTGAAACTATGTTTGGAAATCCTGATACAATAAGCTTTGTTACATGTGGTAAACGTGAACCGGAAGTTGTACCTGAAAAAGAAAACAGCGAAATTATGTTTGGAAAACCTGATATTATAAACTTTGTTACATGTGATAGACTCGAGCCAGAAATTGTACCTAAAATCGAAAATAGTGAAACAATGTTTGAAAATCCTGAACTTATGGAAATAACTCCATCAGAGAGCGAGCCTGAAATTATCAATCAAATTGAAAACAGCAAAACTATGTTTGAAAATCCTGAATCTGTTGAAATAACGTCCTCAGAGGCTTTTGTGTGCCTCATGAAGTTGAAAAATTGGGTGAAAAGGAAAGCAGAATGCTTACCGAAACTCCTTGATTACATTCGAGAAATAGAGGAGGTGATAACGTTTTAAGTTTCGATAATTGTTAGATAGTTATTTATTGGAAAGAGTTTTCAAACTCAATTTTATTTGGATTAATACAATTCAATAAAGAATTTTATATTTATAGTCTGTAAAGTATTTTTATTTTACACTATTATTAATTCTAAAATCAAAAAAATTGCATAGAACAGGGTGGCCGTTTTAATCGACGAAATAAATTCCCGGTTCGCAAACATTTTTCACGGTCAATGAAATTAAAAAGATGGAACACTGAAGCTAAAAAAATTTCCACTTGAGGTAATAAAAACTGAGCTGCAAATTAAAGCACTCAAAGTGAAACTCTTAAATTTTGAACTTTTAAAATTGAAATTTAAAAGCTTTTAATTAAAAAATGTTGTATTCAAATGCTCAATAATTTACGCGTATAAAATTGAAGGTACTAACATTTTTCAATATAAAAATATATAAATCCACGTTATCATTTTCAATGCTTTATATTAAAAAATCAATCAATGAACTTTAACATTTTCAAAATTATATAATTTTAAGGAATTTTAAGCTAGAAACATCAAATATTGAAAAAATTTTAACTGAATACTTCTTAAATTAGAAATTCAATCATTTTCTTTTGAAATAGTTTAAACATCCTTGAAAAGCTTCAAAATTTTATTTTAAAATCTTAAAAAATCTAGAAGTTGTTTTAAATTGGTTTTAAATTTAAAATTATTTTGAACATTTTTTCAGAACTTCTAAATATCTGTCAAAATGAATTGAATTTTATCTACAATTTTCAGAAAATCCTGCAAATTTTAGAAAGTTTCTTTACAATTTGGATGTATAAATAACAATTGAACATGTATTATTTTTAGGCGTCATTTAAGTAATTTAAAAAAAATAAAAACATTTTCTGAAGATTCCTAAGAAAATTAAAAATAACTTTTCATTTTAAAAAATTATTTTAAGAGAATATTTATAAAGTTTTTCAAAGATTTAAACAAATTTTTCAAAAAGATTCTACAAGATTTTAATAAAACTTTCTAAAATTTGCATGATGATTTTTAATCTTTTTAAAACTCCTAAATATCTCTTAAAATTACTCAAATTTTTTCTACAAATATTCATTTGTAAATTATACATCAAAATTTTGAAATTTCACTTACAAATTAAGCATTTTTCAAATACAACATTAATAATTGTAACGTTTAAAAGCTCTTAGAAATGTTAACGATTCCAGGCTTTTTATGTCAAACAATTCAGTTAAAGATTCTTTACTTTTGAATATTTGGTTTCAATTTACTTCTCTTAAGGCCATGTGATGAGCGGGTCACGTGACCAGATTACCGCCACTTTTTTTATTTTCCAACTTATATTCACACGAAACGTTACAAAAAGTTGAAAATTTGGGATACTAAACAAGAAGGACTAAGAATGATGAGTCTGGTCTTAAACTTTAATAATTATAAAAAAAGTTTTTTGTTGTAAATAATTTTTTGTGCTTTTTTTATAATTATTAAAGTTTAAGACCAGACTCACTTATTTATTATCCCTATTTATTATCCCAAATTTTCAACTCGATGTAGCGCTTCGTGTGAAAATAAGTTGGGAAATAAAAAAAGTGGCGGTAAGGTAGGAATTTGGTCACGTGGCCCACTCATCACATGGCCTTAAATAAAATTTCAAATATTGCTAAATATTCAATAATTCATCTTTTTTTTATTGAAACTTTCAAATTGAATGGGTTAAAAATTAAATATTTTAGTCTAAAACAATATTTTAAATTTAATAAAATCGTTTAATTAAGAATATATATTTATGAAGTTATTTTTAAGTTGAAAATAATTTATAAACTTTCAGTCACACGTTCACATTTGTTCAATGACTAAGACTTTCAAATTGAAACCGTTGAAGTTTTAACGTTAAAATCTGAAAATTCTTAAAATTTGAAGTAGTTTAAAATTGTTTTGTTAAATCGTTTTTGTTCACTTTTTATTACTTAAAGTACAGATAAATTAAAAGAAAAATTATTTATTTCTTAAATAAAAATGTTTTTTTTCCAAAATTTTCCACATCAAAGGCTTTTATTTTATGTTTGTTCAAGTCTTTAAGAAAGCATTTAAAAACTCTTTAAATTAAAAATGTAAGCTTAGAAATAAAATTTTTTAATGGAAAATTTTTAAAGTATCGAAATTTTGAATTACGCATTGTAAGTTAAATAATAGCATAATTGAAAAGTATGTTTAGATCATTGAAGTCCAGAGTTTTGGTATAAAATGCGAGAGCAAAAAAGGTTTTTTGTGATTACTTTGATTAACAATTTAATAATTGTTGCTAATTTGTTACGTGTTACAGCAAAGAGTTACCGAAAAGACATTTTCAGTCGATTCCGTAAGCATAATTTAAACATATTCGGTGAAATATATCCAAACTGTTAATTTGTTTATTAACATTGTTAAAATAATTAAAACTCGTACATTTTAAAAGTATCATATTGAAGAGTCATTACAAAGACATTCTTAGTTCATTCCGTGAAAAAAATTGATTCTATTTATGGAAAAATAGCCAAACTCTGAATTTGTTCATGAAAAAAGTTTTAAAAATTAATAATTATTTTAAATTTGTAAAACACTGTAGAAAAAGTAATCGAAAAAATATTCTTAGTTAATTCTTTTAAAAAATGAGCCTATTAGTTCAAAAATCGACAACGTCTGAATTCTGTTTTGTATAGGTTTGAATAATTAATTATTCTTATAAATTTGCAAAGTGCCGTAGAAAACGGTCATCGCGAAGACATTCTTAGTTATTTCTGTAAAACAATTGAGTCTACTAATTGAAAAATAGCCAATCTTTGAATTTGTTTATGTATATGTTTGAATTGTTTGAACTTCTAAAATCCCATTTAATTACTGAAATATATTAAATAAATATCCTTGGAAGCTTTTAAAGTTTGCTGAAATATTATAAACTCTTTGAAACCCCTCGAAATTGTTTTGGATTAAATTAATCTATATTATTTCAAATCCTTTAAAACGATTTGAAATTCCTTGAGAATTTTTAAAAATCTTGATAATTCCTTGGAATCTTAATTATTTCCAATCCTATTAAATTACTGAAATTAATTAAAACATTTTGGAATATTTTAAAATGCCCTGAGATATTTTAAATCCTTTGCAATGGTTTTTAAATATTTTGAAGTTCCTTAAACTTTTGAAGCTCTTGAAAGTTCTTTAGGTCCTATAAAAATACCATAAAATCCTTGAAATTTTTGGAGTACCTTCAATGTTATTGAAATCTATTTAAAATAACTTGGATTAATTCCAAATTCCTAAAAATATTTCAAAATCTTTAGAATCCCATTAAATTAATTAAATCCATTAAAGAAAATTCCATAGAATCTTTTAAAATAACCGAAAATATTTCGGACCCTTTGAAATCCTTTAAAATGATCGAAATCAATTCAAAATTCTCAGGAATCTTAAATAACTAAAATTAATTAAAGCATTTTGGAATATTTTAAAATGCTCTAAGATATTTCAAATCCTTTGAAATGCTATTAAATTAATCGAATAAAATTAATGAAAAATTCTTTGGAATCTTTTAAAGCACCCTAAAATATTTCAAAGGCTTTGAATTTTTTTTTTAATTGATTAAAATCCATTAAAAAGTCCCTAAAACATTTTTCTTTTGATAATTCCCTGCAAGTTTTAGAAATGCCCTCTAATCTTTCAAATCGTTTAGAATCGCCTCAAATTATTGAAATATTTTTATTCAACATTTCTTGGAATCTTTTTAAATACCATAAAATATTTCAAACCCTTTGAAATCTCTTGATATTTTTCCAAGCTCTTGAAAATGCCTTGGAATAAAAAATTGCCAAAGATAATGAAAATTCTTAGAAATCCCTTGGAACATTTTAAAGCTATTAAAAATTGCTTAAATGCTATAAAAATCTCCCAAAATATTTCAATTCGTTCGAAATCTTTTGAATCTCTTGAAAATGTCTTGTAATATTTTTTCAAATGTACCCTAAAATATTTCTAATTCTTTGAAAACCCATTCAATGACTGAAAAGTCATTTGAAATAAACACCCTTAAAATATTTCAAATTCTTTGAAATTCCATTAAATAATTGAAAAGTCAGTTGAAAATTCCTTGTAGTTTTAAAAATATCCTAAAATATTTCATATCCTTTGAAATCAATTTTAATAAATTACACCAATGATATTTTTGTTGTAATATTTGTAAATGCCCGAAAATATTTGAAACCCTTTAAATCCCATTAAATTATTGAAATTATTTCAAAATTCGTTTTATAATATTTAAAAATACCCTTGTATATTTCAATTTCTTTACCAAAAAGGAGATCCCTTGATCGATATATTTTTTTTAAATCTTGAAAATGCGTTGAAATAATTTAAATTTGTCTCTATTATTTCAAATCCTAGCTCTTCAAAATGCCTTGGAATACAAAAAATACTCTAAAAAATTGTAAATCCTTCAAAATCTATCGAAATTTTATGAGATTCTTCACAGCCATATACAAATATTTTTTAATTCCTTGAAATCATCAGTATCCTAGAAAATCTATTGTAAATTCCTTAGAATCTTGTAAAATTCCGTTAAAAAATTAAACCCTTTGGGGTTTAATTAAAAAAAAAAAATTACTGAATACGATCGAAAATTCCTTGCAATCTTTTAAAATAAACTAACATCTTTCAAATACTTTGAAATCAATTAAAAGTTCACTAAAATATTTCAAATCGCTTGAAATCCCATTAAATTACTAAAATCGATTGAAAATTCCTTGCAATATTTTTAAATAAATTAGCATCTTTCAAACCCTTTGAAATATTTTTAAATGATTGAAATCAATTAAAAATTTATTAAAATATTTAAAATCAATTAAAAAGTCACTAAAATATTTAAAATCAAATAAAAAGTCACTAAAATATTTGAAATTGAATAAAAATTCACTATAATATTTAAAATCAAGTAAAAATTCACTAAACTATTTAAAATTGATTAAAAATGCACTAACATATTTTTAATCAATTAAAAATGTACTAAAATATTTAAAATCGATTAAGAATGCACTATAAACATTTATAATCAATTAAAAATTCGCTAAAATATTTAAAATTCTTTTAAATCCCTTTACCACCAGTAGTGAAGCGATAAAAGCGGGCAGTACTATCAGTGCGAGAGCACGGTCAGCTGGTCACTGGTCAGCTGTTAACAATTAGCATGCGGCAGTTGCAGTTCGCTTTCTGACAGTAGTTTGTTGAGGTGCTTCGCTTCGAGTGACTGACAATTATAATTATGTACAAATATGTCATGCAAAAACAAAAGAGGAAGCGTTTAACGTTTAAACAAAAATGTGAGATATTAGAAAAAGTGAAAGCAGGTACCTCAAGACAATCCATTTTGCAGGAATATGGTATCTCGGATACTACCTTAAGGAAATTGTTAGCTGAAGGAGATGATTTGAACAGTAAGAGTAAAAATTATGAATATCTGAATAAGAAATCGTCAAAAACAAGTAGTGATGTCCGTTTGGATGCCGCTGTCTTCGAATGGTTTAAGCAAGCCAGAGACAGAGGTGATCCAATCACCGGGCCGTTTATCCAAGAAAAAGCTCGC
Organism: Belonocnema kinseyi; assembly: GCF_010883055.1. Lineage (NCBI taxonomy): Eukaryota > Metazoa > Arthropoda > Insecta > Hymenoptera > Cynipidae > Belonocnema > Belonocnema kinseyi. Next base: position 154,338,117 of record NC_046659.1, read on the forward strand.
ATTTTGAACGAGAAGTTCAAAAAGGAAGAGAAGTTTGATCCGCAAAAGTTTAAAGTAAGCAGAAAATATATTATTTTTACGTGTAATGGCAAAATTTATTCCTCATTTCCGCTAAAAAATTAGTTTACACTTGTCTCTGAGAAATTAAATGCATATTGTTTATTAATTACAACACATTTTTTAGGTTATGTTTTGATTTGAAACATTTTTTTGATGATAAAGTTTAGACGAATTTATTAAGTTTATTAAGACGAGCTCAATTTATTATTTAATTCAATCGCATCGATGAATCCTTACTTAATTTAAACAAATTTTGTGTAGGTTATGTTTGGGATTTGTAACTTTTTTTTTGACATAACGTTTATTAATACCCACATTAAAAGTATTATTAAATTTAGTTACATGCTCAAGTAACTATCCGTTATGAATAGTTTTAAGAAGTTTTAAAGGTTCTAAAATACTAAGAACTTTTCGAAAAATATGTTATTTTTACAGGCAAGCACGGGCTGGCTTCGATGTTTCAAAAAGCGGTACGGCATTCGCGGTATTCGTTTAAAAGGAGAGACATTATCCAACGATCCTTCAAGTGTTGAAGAATTTGCGAAAATTTTGAAATCGAAAATTGAATCCGAAAATTTAAAGCTAGACAACATTTATAATGCAGACGAGTCAGGAATTTTTTGGCGACTGTTGATGGCGTGTACTTTTGCACTACAATTAGAAGAAGAAGAGAATTCGAAGAGAGAGCAATGCAACGAACGTGTGACAGCTTTATTTTGCGCCAATTCCTCTGGAAGTCATCGAATTCCCCTGTTAATGATTGGGAAATCTGAAATTCCAGGATGCCTCAAGAATCTAATAAACGAAACTTCAAAAGAACTACACTTTAAAAATTTGGAAAGGCTCGGTGTCATCTACACTCACGAAAACAGTGCATGGATGGACAAATGCATATTCCTGCTATGGTATGTTATTTTATTCTCAAAATTAAGTATATTTTTTAATTGGCATTAGGCGCTAATCCAGAAAAGTGATCAGTAAAGTAAAAAAAAATGGTATACACATAGCGAGATGTGACTCATAAAATTGACGAATTTCTAACCAATATTCAAATTTAAATATTTCAGAGTGGCCTCTAAAAACAAAATCAAAGTTTTGGTCATTTCCTGGTTACAAAACATTTTTCCAAGGCTTAAAAATTAAAAAATTTAAACTCGTATCTTGAAAAAAATGTTCAATTTATATATTGAATACTCAACTACAAAATAAAAGTATTTAAAACATTGAAACTCTGCTAAATTTAAAGTATTTTAAATTAAATTAATTCATTCATCAAGTTTCTTAGGAGGCATATTATTTATTTGTAAAAAAGCGTTCAGAATGGGACTGGTGATTTAAAAGTATATCAAGGAAATTCATAAAATTGTTTCCCGATTTTAATTATTTTAAGAAATTTTCAAAGTTTTTAAACATTTCAATAGAATGTAAACGGATTTAAATGATTTTACGCCAGTTCGAGAGATTGTACAAGAGTCAATTAAGGGATTAAAAAAATTTTCAAAGTTTTTAAGGGATTTTCAGGGTGGCCGCTGGATCGGGAAATGACAGTGAAATTTTTTTTTGACTGGCAATTATAAAAATATTTAGAAGAGAAATCTGTCCAAGTTCGATTTCAAAAGTTTTTATAATATTTAGTTGAATTGTTATCTTTATCAATTCTGACATCATTCAGTTTACAATGCGTAATTAAAAATTAAAAGCGTTTGAAGTTGCAAATTTTGGATAAAAAACATATTTAGTTTATGAACTGTAAATATAAATAAATAATTATCAAAATCGAATAATAATTGATTTATCAAAATGATTCTAAATCCTTTCAAAATTAAGAATTTCCAGATTTTAGCTATAAAATTAAACTTTCAATTCGAATGTCTTAATCATTAAAAAAAATGTAAAGGTGTGATTAGAATTTTATAAACTATTTTTAACTTAAAAATAACTTCACAGTAATGTATTTTTAATTCAAGGCTTTCAGTAAATTTAAACTATTGTATCAGTCTAAAATATTCAATTTTTAGACATTTATTTTTCAAATTTTTTAATTAACAAAAAATACAATTTTGATTTTTTTATGTTTAATTTGTAATTGAAAATTTTGAATTATAGTGTTTAAATAGCGATTGAAAAAATATGAGTAATTTTTGGAGATATTTTTAAGTGTTGAAAAGTTTCAAAATTAATTTAAAACTTGAAATGATTTCAAATAATTTAAAAGTTGAAATTACTCAAAATAATTTAAGCGAAGTGTTTACTGATTAAATTCGGCTATTCGTACCGAAATTTCGGTAAAAATAGCAACAGCCTGATTTAAAACAAAATGTAGATTTTTGCGGATTTCAAAAAAAAAAAATCTAGAAACTTTTTTTAATAGTTGTGAAAGGCTAAACAAAAATTAAAACATTTTCGTAAGATTTCTAGGGAAATTTAAAGTGATTGTTCATTTCGGAATATTATTTTAAAAGAATATTCAAAAATATTTTAAAAGATTTCCAAAATTGTTAAAAAAAATTTTTTTTTAATTTTCTAAAAAAAAAATTAGGATTTTCTATTATTTTCAAAAAATATTTAGAAGTTCTAAACAAATTCAAAAATAATTTAAAAGTTCAATAAATTTAAAACAACATCTAGGCTTCTCAAGATTTTGAAAGAAAATTTTGAAGCTTGTCAAGGATTTTTCTACTACTTAAGATTAAAATAATTTAATTTAAGGAGTGTTCAGTTAAAAACAAATATATTTTTAACATTTCTAGCTTAAAATTCTTCAAAATAATATAATTTAGAAAATTTTAAAGTTCATTGTTTCTTTAATTGAGATGATTGAAAATGATAACTTGGATGTATATTTTTAGCATTGAATCTGAATCATTGAACTAATTAGTTATTAAAGTTAGAAATTCTAAATGTTGCGCCTTATCTGAATTTCATTTTAAATTGTTCAATTGAAAAGTGTTAGTATCTTCCATTTTTTTACGTGTAAATTATTGAGCAATTGAATACAAACTTTTAGATTTAAAAAGCTTTTATATTTTAATTTCATAAGTTCAAAATTGAAGAGTTCCATTTTGAGTGCTTTAATTTGTATTGTATTTTTTATTACTGTAAATGGAAAAATGTTTAGCATTAGAATTCGCTTTTTCAAATATTATTCACAGTGAAAAGTGTTTAAGAACCGTAAAAAATCAGGAAATAATCGGGAATTTTATTCCTCGATTAAAACGGCCACCCTGGAATTTTGATGGATTTCAATAGATATACAAAATTCAAAATATTTTATAATATTTCTATAAACTGCAAAGAATTTTGGAAAAATGAAATGCAATTCATCAATATGATCAAATATTTTAAATATTTCACAAAGGCTTCATTGATTTTCCAAAGATTTCAACAATTAAAAAATATATAACAAATATTTCGAAATTATTCAAAATATTGTATAATGATTTCTCAAAGATTTTGAATACATATTTCTCAAAGATTTAAAATATTTCGAAATATTTCAGAAAGTTTTCAAAAATATTTCCAATATTTCGCAAAGATTTCAGATAGTTTAAAAATATTTCACAACGGCTTCAATGATTTTCCAAATATTTTAACAATTTAAAAAATATAACAAGTATTTCAAAAGTATTCTAAATATCTTATAAAGGTTTCAGTAATTTCTCAACAAAGATTTTAAAGGCTTTGCCAATATTTCCAGGGTGGCCGCTGGACCGGGAATTTTATGGAAGCGGGAAATTAAAGAATTTTAAAATGCAGTTTTAAAGGTTAAAAAAAATTTTAAATTTGAATTTTTTAAAATCGAAGTTTTTTTTATAAAAAACAGGGTGGCCGCCAGACTGGGAAACCGGGAATTTTACGAAGTTTCAAAACGAAAATCATCCCGTGTTCGATTTTAATAGTTTTTAAAATAATTAAAGTGCAATTTTGAGAAGAAATCTGAACAATAATTGATTTGACAAAACAATTCTAGATCCGTTCAGAATTTGAGAATTTCCAGATTGTAACTGTTTCAATCCGAAAGTCTTGATAAGAATTAAAATTAATATATCATTTATTCCGATAATTTTATTTTTAAATAAAAATTTTCATGATTTATCAATAATATATTTTTAATTCAGAGTTTCAGGTATTCCTTTATATTATTTTCTATATTAAATTTAATAAATAAATTTATTAATAAATTATTTCTATTAATTTTTTTAGCCTTTAAAAATGTAAACGTGCAATTCACTATTTTCAACTTAAAAATAAATCCATAATAATATAGTCATACTTAAAGGTTTGTATTAAATTAAAAATATTGTGAGTCTAAATTACTTATTTTTTATCCCATTTTAATTTGAATTTTCTTAATGCAGGAAAAGAATAAGTATTTAATATTTAGCAATATTTTATTGTTAATTTAAAACGAGTCAATTGAAACCAAATATTTAAAAAAATAAACAATTTGAAACTGAATTGTTTTCCGTAGAAAGCTTTGAATCTTTAGATTTTCGAAGAACTTTTAAACTTTTAGCTTTACAATTGTAATTGTTCTAATTAAAAAGTGTTTAAATTATAAGTGAAATTGTTAAATTTTGACGCATAAATAACAATTGAACACTTATTATTTGTAGACAAAATTTGAGTAATTTTAAGACATATTTAGAAGTTTTGAAAATATTCAAAATTAATAAAAAACTTGAAATTATTTCGAGTAATGTATACGAAGTGTGTTAACATTTTTTGCAAAACTTCGAAATATATTTTTTAATTATTCGAAATTTTGCTATAATTTTTGAAAATCCTGCAAATTTAAAAAAATCTTAAAAATCTTCCATGTTCTTCTTTGATAATTTTTTTAATCTCTTAAAATCTTCTCAAACTTTCTGTTACAATCACTTATCAAAGTGAAAAATTATTTTCAATTTTCCTAAGAATCTTAAGAAATTTTTTTATTATTTTGTAGTCTTTCACAATTCTTAAAAAAATTCTAAATTTTTTGTTTGAAATCTGCAAAAATCTAAATTTTATTTTAAATTCGCCTGTAAGTATTTCAAATTCTTTCAAGTTCTAAAATTAATTCGAATCTTTTTAAAACTTCTAAATATCTCTTAATATTACTCTAATATTTTTACAAATAATAAGTGTTCTATTGTTATTTATAAATTCAAATTTAATTTTTCTTTTAATATGTAGGATTTTCTAAAAGTTATAGAAAAAATTCAATTCATTTTGAAATATATTTAAAAGTTCCGACAAAAAATTTTAAAATGTCTTTGAATTTGGAAAAATTTTAAACCCCTTTTAGATTTATCAATATTTTGAAATTAAATTTTAAAGCTTTTGAAGATTGCCTAGACTATTTAAAATAAAAATAATGTATCTTTTAATTTCAGAACTGTTAAGTCAAACAAATTATTTTTCCATTTTTAATCTGTCTAGCTTAAAATTACTAAAAATAATATATTTTAGAAAATTTGTAAAGTTCATTGCTTGATTCTTTAATTTAGAGTATTGAAAATGTTGATGTGGATTTATATTTTTGGAACTTAATCTGAATTTTTGAACTCTATAATTTATAAAAGTTCTAAATTTTGCAGTTTATTTGCATTTTACTTAAAACTGTTCAATTTAAGTGTTAGTACCTTCCATTTGGTTCCACTTTAAATGCTTAAATTTGTTGTTTATTGTTTATCACTTTATATGGAAAAATGATTAGAATATAGTTTGATTTTTTAAATTTCATTGACCGTGAAAAATTTTTGCGAACCGGGAAAAAACCGGGAAAATGACAGGGAATTTTTTTCTGCGATTAAAACGGCCACCCTGATTTCGGATAGATTTAAAAGATTTCATAGACTTAAAAAAAGATTTAAAAGATTTCACAAAGTTTTTAATCATTTATAAAAATTTTTCAAATGTTTATAAAATATTTGAAATATTTCTCAAAGACTTTCAAAACATTTAAAAGCTTTCAATGATTTCTGAAATATTTCACAAACATTCCAAATATTCGACAAAGATTTCAGCGATTTCCCTAAGATTTCAAAGATTTTACAAATATTTCAAATGTTTGATAAAGATTTCGGGTTGATTAAGAAGATTTCACAAAGACATAAATTATTTTACAGATTTCAGGTAGGTTTTTTAGAAAAATTCGAACGATCAGATGAATGTAATCATTCTGGTTAATTCATCAAACAATTTGATCAGACATATTATTTATTTTCAAAAGAAATCGTTCAGAAACCGGCTGGCATACACCAACCAACCCGATAAAAGTCTTGCTTCCCAAATTTCTTAGAAGAATAAAAAAAATTTGAATGATATCCAGTTTTTGCGAAGTTTTTAAACATTTCAAGAAAATTTAAACGATTTTTTAGATTTTACGGCAGTCCAAGGGATTATACAAAAGTTGATTATGGGATTATAAATAATGTCAAAGATTTCAAGTAATTTGTAACGGATTAAAATACATATAAAAACAATCCAAAATATTTTATAATACTTGTTTAAACTGCAAAAAATTTCGGAAAAATGAAGGGATCTCGTAGGATTTCAAAGATTTAAAGATTATTAAAAATATTTCCGTTATTTAAATTCTTTCTTTTATTTTGAATTCTTTAAATTTCGAAAGATTTGAAAGAATTTTTATAGGATTAAAGAGGTTTTAGAATACTGAGAAAGACTAAGAGATTTCAGAAAATTTTCCAAATTTACAAATATTTCTCTGGATTTTTAAGACATTTGATAAGATTTCAGTAATTCTGAGAAATTTACAAATAAATGGCATAATTTTCTTTGTTTTTTTAAACAACGATAAATTGTTTCAGGTACAAGGAAGTGTTCATTCCTCGAGTTTTAGAACACCAAAGAAAGAATGGAATTACGGGAAAGGTTGTTTTAATTCTCGATAATGCCCCATGCCATCCGAGTTCGGATGAACTAAACGCGATAAACGAAAACTTTGAAGTCGTGTATTTGCCTCCCAATGTGACGGCCTTGATTCAGCCCATGGATCAAGAATTAATCATGAAGACGAAAAAACTCTTTAAGAAAGACTTGTTGAGGCGTATTTTGCTCAGTGAGGAAGCAGAAGGACCTGATCAGTTTTTAAAAGAATTAGACCTTCCTGATTGCTTCGAAATGATGAGCCTCGCGTGGAATGCAGTGCAATCGTCTTCTTTTCGAAAAGCATGGAAACCGCTCTTAGGCAACTCATTGCTTCTAAACAAGGTTCCAGCTTCCGGCAATATTCAGGATTCTTCATCCAACAATGATAATTCCTCCAGCGTTCTGGATCCTCTATCCAACTTGGATGCAGTTGACAACGCACCGGAATCCACAACTGATTCGATCAGTTTTCCGGACGAAAATTGCAATTTAATTTCTGAACTGCTGTCGGGACCAGATTATTCCGTAGAAAAAACAAGAGAATTTCTCCTGAATTGGTTTGAAAATGATCAGCTTGATAGCGATTGCGGCTGGAAGTTATCATCAGACAGTGATCTTATAAACTTTGTTACAAATATTAGACGCGAACCTCAAATTGCAACTAAAACCAAAAACAGTGAAACTATGTTTGGAAATTCTGATACTATAAGTTTTGTTACATGTGGTAGACTCGAGCCTGAAATTGTCCCTAAAATCGAAAACAGGGAAACTATGATTGGAAATACTGATTTTGTCAACTTTGTTACGTGTGGTAAACGGGAACCGGAAATTACAGCTGAAAACGAAAACAGCGAAACTATGTTTGGAAAACCTGATATTATAAACTTTATTACCTGTGATAGACTCGAGCCGGAAATTGTACCTAAAATCGAAAACAGTGAAACAGTGATTGAAAATCCTGAACTTATGGAATTAACGCCGTCAGAGGGCAAGCCTGAAATTATCAATCAAATTGGAAACAGTGGAACTGTGGTTGATAATCCTCAATCTAGGAAAATAACGTCTTCGGAGGCTTTTGTCTGCCTCATGAAATTGAAAGATTGGGTGAAAAGTGAAGCAGAATGCTTACCGAAACTCCTTGATTACATTCGAGAAATGGAGGAGGTGATAACCGAACGTACAAAGCGCGAAATTTCGCAAAATATATTGTAGATAAGAAAGTAACCCGTTACCTTCTCTGTACTTTTTTTTTTATAAAATAATTTATACCTCGTTTTAAGTTCCAATAAGCTTTAGACAGTTATTTATTTAAAAGAGTTTTCAAACTCAAGTATGTTTCCATTTATGCAATTTAATAAAAAAAATTTATATTAATAATCTGTAAACTATTTTTATTTTACACTATTGTTAATTCCGAATTACAAAAATTGCAGAGAAAAAACGGGAAATTACAGTGAGTTTATTCCTTGACCGGGAATTTTACGAATTTTCAGAAGAAAAATTTGCCATAGTTTAATGTCAACAGTTTTGTAAATAATTAAAGTATAAAAAATTGAAAAATAATGGATTTGACAAAACGATTCTAAAGCCGTTTAAAATTTTCAGATTGTAACTGTTTGAATTCGAAAGTCTTAATACGAATTGAGATTGATGTAATATCATTTATACCGAAAATTTTATTTTAAAATAACAATTTTAGTGATTCATCAATAAAATATTTTTAATTTAAAGTCTTAGGTCTTCCTTTATATTATTTTTTATAATAAATTTATTAATATATTATTTTTATTACTTTTCTTAACCATTAAAAATTTCACTGTTCATTTAAGACGAGTAAACTAAACACAAATATATGTAAAAGTAAACAATTTGAAACTGAATTTTTTACATAGAAAGCCTGGAATCGTTAAAACTTCGAAGAGCCTTTCAACTTTTAACGTTTTAATTTGAATTATTCTGGTTAAAAAATGTTTATTTTATAAGTGAAATTGTTAAATTTTGACGAATAAATAGCAATTGAACACTTATTATTTGCAAACAAAATTTGAGTAATTTCAATAGATATTTCATAGTTTTGAAAAGATTCAAAATTAATTGAAAACTTGAAATGTCTTCAAGTAATTGAAAAGAAGTGTGTTAACTTTTTTGTTTCGAATTTCTAAATATATTTTAAAATTAAACGAATTTGTCCTACAACTTGTTTTTATTCTTTTTAAGCCTTTCACAATTCTTAAAAAGTTTCTAAATTTTTTCGTTGAAATATGCAAAAATCTGCATTTTGTTTTAAATTCGGCTGTGGGTATTTGCACCAAAATTTCGGTGCAAATAGCCCAATTTTTTCGGGTCACACACTTCGTGTAAATGATTTGAAATCATTTCAAGTTATAAATTTAACGTTGATATTTTTAAAACTTCTTAATATCTCTTAAGATTACTCTAATTTTTTTTACAAATAATCAGTGTTCCTATTGTTATTTATAAATTCAGATTTTAAGGATGTTTTTTTAATTTGCAGGATTTTCTAAAAGGTGTAGAAAAAACTCAATTTATTTAAAAGTATATTTAAACGTTTCGAAAAAATTTCAACAACGATTTTAAAATTGGGAAAAATATAAAACCACTTCTAGATTTATCAATGTTTAGGAATAAATTTTTGAAGGTTGCTTAAACTGTTTAAAATGAAAGTAATTTAACTTCTAATTTAAAAAATTGTTAATTTAAAAAAAAAATTTTTTTTAATTAATCTAGCTTAAAATTACTTAAAAAAATATAATTTAAAAATTTTTTAAAGTTGATTGCTTGATTCTTTAATTTAGAGTAATGGAAATGTTAGCGTGAATTTATATTTTTGGAATTTAATCTGAATTTTTGAACTCTATAATTGATAAAAGTTCTAAATTTTGCAGTTTATCTGCATTTCATTCAAATGTTTGCGAACTGGGAAAAACCGTGAAATGACATATGATTCACATGGAAGAAATTTTTAAAAATAATTCTTTCGAAAAATATCCTTTTGAAATTCCATTAAATAACTAAAAAGTCAGTTGAAAATTCCTTGTCGTTTTAAAAATTCCCTAAAATATTTCAAATGCTTACAAATCTTTTGAAATTCCTTAATTATTTTTTAAAGCTCTTGAAAATTCGTTGAAATAATTTATAATTCCCTATATTATTTTGAATTTTATCTGTTCAAAATGCCTTCTATATATAATAAAAAATACTCTAAAAAATTGCAAATACTTTAAAATCTATCAAAATTTTTCACAACCATATAAAAATATTTTTTATATTCTTGAAATCATTAGAATCCTGGGAAATCTCTTGAAAATTTTGAAACATTTGGAAATTTTATTTATTTATGATTTTTTAAGTTCGAAAAGATTTGTGTCTGGACTTTTTATTTAAAAAAATTTTTTATATATAAACAAACTCCTTAACAACATTTATTTTTCGAGTTTAAAAATGTTTAGATCATTGAAGTCCAGAGTTTCGGCATAAAATTTGAGAGAAAACAAGGTTTTTTGTGATTGGTTTGCTTAAAAAATTAATAATTGTTATCAATTTGTATACTATTATAGCAAAGAGTTATCGAAAAAACAATTTAAGTCGATTCGGTTTGTGAATATTGTTAAAATAATCGACACTCGTGGTAAATTTTAAAAGTATCATAATGAAGAGGCATCGCAAAGACATTCTTAGTTGATTCCGTAAAAAAAATTGAGCGTATTCGTCGAAAAATAGCCAAATATTGAATTTAATTATGAAAATTATTTAAATCATCATTATTTCTTGTAAATTTTGCTATGGATCATAACAAAGAGTTTTTGAAAAGTCATTATTAGTTGTATCCATAAACAAATTGAGCCAATTCATTGCAAAATAACCAAACTCACAATTTGATCATGCAAATTGTTTAAATAATTAATAATTCGTGTAAATTTGCAAATCACAGTAGAAAATAGCCAGTACAAAGACATTCTTAGTGAATTCTGTAAAAAATTGAGTACATTATTTGAAAAATAGCCAAACTTTGAATTTGTTTATGTATGTGTTCGAATTGTTTGAATAATTAATTATTCCGGTAAAGAGTTGCGCCAAAATAGGCTGTTTTTTGCCTATTTTTTGCACATCGTTACCGACCTAGGGAAAAATATGTTACAGGTATCAAATTACTCGTCATTGAAAACCCAAATGAGCATTGATTTTTGTTTTTAAACATTTTCAAAAATCTAGCCCTATTAAGGGGTTGAGAAGTTCCCCAAAAAATTTTAAAACCCACTAATTATTAAATCATTTTTCACAATAATCCCTTATAGATCAAGAAAATACGTAATTTTACTTTTGTAAGGTTTATTTTCTTGAAAAAATACAATGACAAATGATTTTATAATTGGTGATATTTTATATTTTTTTATTTTTTGGGGGTTTTATCAACCCCTAAATAGGAGTAATTTTTTGAAATTAAAAAAAAAAGAAATCGATGCTCATTTTGGTTTTTAATTACGAGTAATTTGATACCTCTAACCTATTTTTTTTCTCAGGTCACTAGGGAGGTCCAAAAAATAGGCCTTTGAAACCCATTGAAATTATGGAAATAATTTCAAAAATCTTTGGAATTTTTTAAAATACCTTAAAATATTTGAAATCTTTTTAAATCTATTTAATCTTTCTAAAACTCTTGAAAATGCTTTAAAATACATTAAAATACCCTAAAATATTCAAGACCCTTTGGAATCCCTCTATAATATATAAATCCATTTGAAATTCTTTGGAATATTTTAAAATTTGCTAAAATATTTCAAATCTTGTAAAAAATTGAAAATTAAATTTTTATCTGAAAATTTAAGTATTTTAGTTGAAGATTTTTCATTTAAATTGAAAATTCATTCCTTGATTATAAATTTGACTATTTTGTTTAATATTCTATTTTTCTTAAAATATAAATTTTTTTAGCGTCCAAAATTCATCTATTTCATAAAAAAATTGTCTTTTTTGGTAGAAAATTAATCTTAGCGGTTAAAAATTCAACTACCTGGTTGAAATTCGAACTACTTGCTAAATGTAAATTTTTAACAAAGAATAAAATGAGGCTTTGAAAATTAGGATTAACCCTCAAAGTGCATACATGGTAAAAATCACGGTAAAGTGCATCGTGGGTATTGAAAAAAGTGCAAAATGGGTTTTTTTACTTAAAAATTCATAAGTCACGCGATTTTAATTATTTAGGCCTGAAAATTGACAATTATACTTTTGAAATAGTGCAATTGCATAAAAAAATATTGCAACATGCAGGTGTTTTCAAAAAAGATATTTATTTGCACAGTTGAAAAGTCAATTTTATGATAAAATGATGTATCAGATTTTTTGCTTTTCAACCGATTTATTATTTAAAAAATTTAGGAATTTGGACATGAAATCAGGGATTCGAACGAAAATAAAGGGGAATTTTCAGATATTTTCCAATTATTTCTTAAAATTCCATATAATTTACCTGAAAATAATGCTAGGTATGAAAAGGCACAAAAAATAATGCGGCTACGGAGTCTTTTGTTTGTAGGACAATGTTGTAGGACAAATTCGTTTAATTTTAAAATATATTTAGAAATTCGACACAAAAGAGTTAACACACTTCTTTTCAATTACTTGAAGACATTTCAAGTTTTCAATTAATTTTGAATCTTTTCAAAACTATGAAATATCTATTGAAATTACTCAAATTTTGTTTGCAAATAATAACTGTTCAATTGCTATTTATTCGTCAAAATTTAACAATTTCACTTATAAAATAAACATTTTTTAACCAGAATAATTCAAATTTGTGTTTCGTCAAAGTTTTATGTGGAAACAAAAAGGAGCGTAACGAAAGTTTCGTTACGTTCCTTTTCGTTTTTTTTTTATATATAAAATATGATTAACACATAATTTTGAAATTTTGCCTTCGTAGGCTCATTATGATTTTATAATTTTTTAGACTAAGCTTAGTTTTTAGCCAAATTCTTTGAAATTTATTGAAATAATTGGCAAATATCCAAAAATGCCCATTAATTTCGTTCGAATCCCTGCATGCAATACTATAAAAATACACGAAATTAAAAAAAGAGACATATATAACTGTATTGAACAATTATTATTTATTCAACACATCCACAGTTTGCTCTCACATGAAGCGCTGCTGTTAGTTATAAGCCATCTACAAAGAAAAAAAGTATGAAATAATCGAAAAAAAATTATTTCACTTCATATGATATACTTACGTTAGAAAGTAAACAAAAATAAATAAAATTTCAACAACAAAATTTGCTCCAAAATTCTTTTTCACTCACTAAGTGCACACTGGGTGTTAAAGACCCACGACTTTTGAGATTGATTGTACGTAGTGTACATCCTTAAAATATAATCTACTTTATAAAAAATTCAACAATATTGTGAAAAAATGTGTTTTTGGATAAAAGTTCTACGATTTTGCTGAAAATTCGTCTTTTTGAGATAAAAATTCAACTAGTTGTTTGTCAGAAAATTCAAGTATTTGGCTGATAATTAACATTTTTTGTGTTCGAAAAAAAATCTTATTGGTAAGTATCCTTTTTGTTTGGAAAGTTAAAAGGTTTTGTTGAAAATTCGTATTTTTGGTTGATTTCAACTGTTTTCTTTTATTTTAAATTGAAATTTCTTTAGGCTGCAATATCAATTATTACATTTTTCGTTAACAAGTAAATGCTATTGAAAAATCTTTTTTTAAGGTTGAATATTTATTTTTAAACTGAAAATTGAACTATATTCTATTTTTTGGTGACACATTTCTTTGTTTTATTAGAAGATTTAACTAATTGTCTGAAAATTGATCTTTTTCACTTGAAAATTTATTTATTTTGTTAAAAATTCATCTTTTCTATAGAAAATTAATGTTCTTTATTAAAAAATGCACTATTTTGTTGAAAGTTCAACAATTTTATTAGAAAGTAATCCATTTTAGTCAAAAATAAATGTATGAAATCCAGAGTAATCCTATGTAATGCGGAATAATCGTAGGTCACCCTTTAAAATTATTTTAAATTATTCAATTTAATTACAAATTCCCGAAAATATTTCAATTCCTTTGAAAACTTTTGAAGCTCTTAAAAATAACTTGCAATATTTTTTTAAATATACCCTAAAATATTTCAAACTCTTGGAAATCCCATTATTTTTAAAATGCCCTAAGATATTTTTAATCCTTTGCAATGCTTTTAAATATACCCAAAAATATTTCAAAATCTTTAGAATCCCATTAAATTACGGAAATCCATTGAATAAAATTCCATAGAATCTTTTAAAACAACCGAAAATATTTCCGGCCCTTTGAAATCCGCTAAAATGATCGAAATCAATTCAAAATTCTCT
>NC_046659.1:154352532-154354166 GCF_010883055.1 Belonocnema kinseyi
TTTCAAAATCTTTAGAATCCCATTAAATTACGAAAATCCATTGAATAAAATTCCATAGAATCTTTTAAAACAACCGAAAATATTTCCGGCCCTTTGAAATCCTCTAAAATGATCGAAATCAATTCAAAATTCTCTGGAATCTTAAAATAACCTAAAATACATGAAATTTGATTAAATCTTTTAAAATCTACTGAAGCTGTTTAAATTTCTCGGAAATTCTTTTGAATTCAAAAAATCTAAATCATTCCAAATCGTATTAAATTACTAAAATTAAGGTAAACATTTTGGAATATTTTTAAATGCCCTAAGATATTTTTAATCCTTTGAAATGCCATTCAATTAATAAAATAAAATTAATGGAAAATTCTTTGGAATCTTTTAAAACACCCTAAAATATTTCAAAGGGTTTGAAAATCAATTAATAAGTCTCTAAAACATTTTTATTTCGAAAATTCCCTGCAAGTTTTAGAAATACACTGTAATTTTTCAAATCTTTAGAAATATCTCAAATTCTTGAAATATAACTTTGAAATCTCTTTAAATGATTAAAATCAAATACAAATTTCCTAAAATATTTATTTATTTCTTTAAATTGATTGCAAGTTTTAGAAATACCCTCTGATGTTTGAAATCCTTTAGAATCATGTCAAATTATTGAAATATTCAAAAAATTTTGTAATCTTTTTAAATACCTTCAAATATTTCAAATCTTTTAAAATCTCTTGATATTTTTCCAAGCTCTTGAAAATGCCTTGGAATCATTTTAAATAGGCTAAAATATTTTATAAAATTTGAAATCTCATTAAATGATTTAAATACATTAAAAATTTCCGAAAATAATCAAAATTCTTAGAAATCCCTTGGAACTTCTTAAAACTGTTAAAAATTGCTTGAATGCTATAAAAATCCCCCAAAATATTTCAATTCGTTTGAAATCTTTTCAATCTCTTGAAAATGCCTTGAAATATTTTTTCAAATGTACCTTAAAATATTTCAAATTCTTAGAAAACTCATTCAATGACTGAAAAGTCATTTGAAATAAACACCCTTAAAATATTTCAAATTCTTTGGAATTCCATTAATAACTAAAAAGTCTGTTGAAAAATTCCTTGACTTTTTAAAAATATCCTAAAATATTTCATATCCTTTGAAATCAATTTTAATAAACTAAACCAATATTATTTTTGTTGTAATATTTGTAAATGCTCGAAAATATTTCAAACCCTTTCAAATCCCATTAAATTATTCAAATCAATTCAAAATTCTTTGGAATAATAAAAATTTCCTAAAATATTTCAAATTCTTAAAAGTCTTTTGAAATCGTATGGATTAGATAATATTAATTAATATTAGATATTAGAACTCTAGGAAATTTCTTGAAAATTCCTTGGAGTCTTGTAAAACACCGATAAAAAATTAAAACCCTTTGGAAATCACTTGAAATGATTAAAATGAATGTAGAAAATCTTTGGAATTTTTTTATTAGTTTCCCGAACAAAATATTTCAAATTCTTTAGACCGCGGAAAGAATCGTTAGAATGTGTGAATAAGACCCTACTTAGAAGAGACATAAGAAGTCACAGAAACACGAGAGCCTGCATGAAAAAATGCATGGACATAAAAGAAGCTAGAGA
>NC_046659.1:154354266-154358960 GCF_010883055.1 Belonocnema kinseyi
AATTCAGAAGAGGAGAAATGGGTTGCGCGCGCAACTCAGTCATTTACAGCGTCTCCTACTATATTCACACGGACATAGCCCTCTCATAGTATTCGACCGCATTTCGTTTCAGATCTGGGATCACTGGTTGCAATTCGCTTTCAGTGTCAGTTTGATGCAGTTCGACGCGTTACTGGCAAATATGTACAAATATGTCATACAAAAACAAAAGAGGCAACGTTTAACATTTAAACATAAATGTGAGATAGTAGAAAAAGTGAAAGCAGGTACTTCAAGACAATCCATTTTACAGGAATACGGTATCTCTGAACGTGCATTAAGGAGATTTGTCGCTCGCGAAGATGATTTGAACAATAAGAGTAAAAATTATGAGTATCTGAATAAGAAATCGTCAAGAACAAGCAGTGATGTACGCTTGGATGCTGCTGTCTTCGAATGGTTTAAGCAAGCCAGAGACAGAGGTGATCCAATAACCGGGCCGATGCTCCAAAAAAAAGCTCGCATTTTAAACGAAAAGTGCAAAAAAGACAAAAAGTTTGCTCCGAAAACGTTTAAAGTAAGTAAAGAGAAAAAACTTTATTTTTATGTGCAATGGTGAAATTTATTACTCAGTTCCGCTAAATAGTTAATTTACCCTAGTCTCTGCCAAATTAAATGCATGTCATTCATAAATTACAACGATTTCAACAACAGACTTTTCTAGGTTATGTTTTGCTTGGAAGCATTTTTCGTTGATGACGAAATGTTTATCAAAGACCTCAAATTATTATTTTATTCAATTGCATCAATGAATATTTAATTAATTAGAATACATTTTTGGAAGGTTATGTTTTGGATTTTAAACTTTTTGTTATATAAAGTTTATTAATACTCCTGCGATATAAAATTATTATTAATTTTAATTGGATACACAAGGAACTATTTGTTACGAATATGTTTAAGGTTCTGATTTCAAACGTCCTGAAATGTACTAAATATTTAGTTTACCCTTGTCTCACACAAATTTATATAATTAATTAATTGTAACACATTTTTTGTATGTTATGTTTGCAATTTAAATCTTTTTTTTTTAGATATAACGTTTAATAATACAAATAATACTTATGCTAAAATTATTATTAATTTTAATTATTCACTCAGGTAACTGGGAATTTTATGAGACCGGTAAATGACCGTGAATTTATTTTTTGACCATGAATTTTACAAATTTGTAAAAAAAAAATCATTCCAACTTCGATTTTAACCGCTTTTTAAATAATTAGTTTAATTGTAATTTTTTTCAATTAGGATATCATTGAATTTAGAATGCGTAATTCGAAAATCGTTCACTTTAAAAATTTTCCATTTTAGATTTTTAAGCGTAGATACATTTTAATTTAAAGAATTTTAAAATTCACCTTTAAAGACTTAAACAATTAAAAATTAGAAGCGTTTAAAATCGAAGATTTTTTTATCAAAAAAATTTTTAGTTGATCCACTGTAAATATAAATGATATCATGATTTTTTAAATCGAATTGTACGTTTAATTTTAAAAAGTAAGTAATAATTGATTGTACAAGATGATTCGGTATCATTTCACAATTTTAACATGTCCAGATTTTAACGTAATTTTTAACGTTATTATTGACGTTATTTTAATAAATTTTTAACGTTATATTAACTTATTTTACGTCTTATTATTTAAACAATTGTAAATGCCATATTCAAACTTTATGTTCACTTAAAGTCAGTAAAAATGTAAAATTACTTTAAAATTTAAAATTTCGGTGCAAATAGCCCACGGCCTAATTTAGAATAAAATATAGATTTTGGCATATTTCGAACAAAAAATTTAGAAACTTTTTAAGAATTTAGAGAGCCTTCAGAAGAATAAAAAAAATGTCCTAGGAAAATTTAAAATTATTTTATTATTTTAATATAGTAATTTTAAGAGAATATTTAAAAAGATTCACTAAATTGTAAAAAATGAATGTGGAATATTTTAAGAAAATTTCTTTAATTTGACAGAATTAAAAAAGTAATAATAATTTGACAAATTTAAGGACGTTTAAACTATTAAAAAAATTTCACTATTAATTTGAACAGCGAATTTTCATGTTTTACAAATTTATAGTTGGAACTGGAATTTATCCAGAATAATAATAATTCTGATTTTGAACTGGAAATTTTAAAATTTTGACGAATTCCGAGCTTTTTTAATTTACTGGAAATTTTCGAAAAAGAACAAAATCATTAAAACTCCAGATTTGAACAAGGAATTTTCAAATTTCCACCAATTCTAAGTTGGAAGAGGAATTTATCCAGGAGAATAATAATTCTGAATGGAAAACTGAATTTTGTAACAAGCATTTTTATTCTGTGTTGAAACGAGGTATTTTCGAAAAAATTTAAATTATCAATTGGAACAGGGAATTTTACAAAAAAATTTAATTTATAATTGAAATGTAGAATTTTCAAAAAGAATTAAAATTCTTGATTTGAACAGGGATTTTTTCAAAAGAATTTTATATGTAATTTTAAATTAAGAATTTTCATAAAGAATTAAAATTCTGGATTTAAACTGGAAATGTTTAAGTTTTAACCAATTCTGAGCTGGAATTGTAATTGAACCAGGAGAATAACAGTTCTAAATGCAAAACTTAATTTTTCAAACAAAATTGTTATCCTCTATTGAAACGAGATTTTTTTCGCCAAAAAAATTTAAATTATGAATTGGAACAGAGTGTTTTACAAAAAAGTTATAATTCTTACAATTAGTTAAAATGGTGATTTGTCGTCAAGAATACAAATTCCGGATTTAAACAGGGAACTCTTAACTTTTAACTAATTCTGAGCTGGAATTAGAATTTATAATGGTTTAAAATGGTAAAATTTTGAACATTTTTAAATACATTGACTGATTCTTCAATTTAGGTAATTGAAAGTGACGACGAGGATTTATATTTTTGGAACTGAATCTGATTCTTTGAACTTGGAAATTCATAAAAGCATTTAATTTTAAATTGTTTAATTGAAAAGTGTTAGTAGCTTCCATTTTATACGTGTAAATCGTTAAAATTCCGAAGAGCCTTTAAACTTTGAGAGTTACAATTTTAATTGTTGTATTTGAAAAATGCCTAATTTTAAGTGAAAATTTTAAATTTTGATGTATAATTTACAAATGAACATTTGTAGAAAAGATTTGAGTAATTTTAAGAGATATTTAGGAGGCTTAAAATGAAAAAAAAATTATCATGCAAAATTTAGAAAATTTTCTTAAAATCTTCTAGAATTTTTTTAAAAATTGTGTTTAAATCTTTAAAAAACTTTTTAAATATTATCTTAAAATAATTTTTCAAAATGAAAAGTTAGTTTTCACCCAAATTGCAAAGAAATTTTCTAAAATTTTCAGTAATTTTAAATTTGAAACAACTTCTAGATTTCTCAAGATTTTGAAATAAAATTTTGAAGCTTTCCAAGGATGTTTAAACTATTTGAAAATAAAATAATTGAATTTCTAATTTAAGAAGTCTTCAGTTAAAATTTTTTCGATTTTTCAATATTTGATGTTTCTAGCTTAAAATTCCTTAATATTATATAATTTAAAAAATTTTAAAGTTCATTGATTGATTTTTTAATTTAGAGCATTGAAAATGATAAAGTGGATTTTTATTTTTTTATATTGAAAAAGGTTAGTAACTTCAATTTTATACGCGTGAATTATTGAGCATTTGAATACAACATTTTTTAATTAAAATATTTTAAATTTCAATTTTAAAATTTCGAAATTTAACAGTTCCACTTTGAGTGCTTTCATTTGCAGCTCAGTTTTTATTACCTCAAGTGGAAATTTTTTTAGCTTTAGTGTTCCATTTTTTAAATTTCATTGACTGTGAAAAATGTTTTCGAACCGGGAAAAGATCGGGAAACGACCGCGAATTTATTCCGTCGATTAAAACGGCCACCCTGTTGTTGTTTATTTTTTATTACTTTAAATGGAACAATTTTTATATTTAGTGTTTGATTTTTTAAATTCCACTGATCGTGAAAAATTTGTGCAAACCGGGAAATGATCGGGAATTTTTTTCTTTGATTAAAATGGCCACCCTGTTTACGTTATGAATACTTTTAATTTTATAATTTCAAATGTCTTGAAATGATAAGAACTCTTCAAAAAATGTTCTTTTTACAGGCGAGCCGTGGTTGGCTTCGGTGTTTCAAGAAACGTTACGGTATTATTCGAGGTATTCGGCTGAAAGGAGAGACATTGTCCAATAATCCTTCAAGTGTTGAAGAATTTGCGAAAATTTTGAAATCAAAAATTGAATCCGAAAATTTAAAGGTAGAAAACATTTACAATGCAGACGAGTCAGGAATTTTCTGGCGATTATTGATGGCGTACACTTTTACTCTACAATTAAAAGAAGAAGAAGAAGAAGAAGTAGAAGAAGAAGCTTCAAAGAAAGAAGAATGCAACGAACGCGTGACAGCTTTATTTTGCGCCAATTCCTCTGGAAGTCATCGAATTCCACTGTTAATGATTGGGAAATCTGAAAATCCAGGATGTCTCGAGAATTTAATGACCGAAAATTCAAAAGATTTACGCTTGAAGAATTTGGAAAGACTCGGTGTCATCTACACTCACGAAAACAGTGCATGGATGGACAAATGCATATTCCTGCTATGGTAATTTATTATATACAATTAAGAGTCA
>NC_046659.1:154359060-154364021 GCF_010883055.1 Belonocnema kinseyi
CAATCAGGAAGAGTTGCATTTTCATATATAATATTCAATTTTTAATTTGGAAAGATGAATATTTTACAAGCCAATTTTGAAGCAAGGAAGACGAATTTTAAATTAAAAAAATATTACTTTTATACCAAATGAGGATTTTTACACCAGAAGGATTAATTTTCTATCCAAAAATACAAGTGTTCAACAAATCAGTTGAAATTTTGATGAAAAAGATTACTTTTTAAGAAAAAAAGTTGAAATTAGATTAATCCTACAATAAAAATAAAATTTGTTTTTAAACAAAAATAATTCGCCTTTAATATAAAATGATCATATTTGAACCAAAGATGTCTTTTTAACAAAATAGTTGAATTTTCAACAAAATAGTAGAATTTGTAACCGAGAGATGAATTTTTAGCCAGAAGGTGTTTTTTTTAGCAAATAGTTGAATTTTCCACGCAAAAAGACGATTTTCTAAGTAAAAAAGAATTTTTAATGAAACAAATATACATAATACTTTTTTTCATGATAAAAAGAACTAACTTTCAAGCAAAAAAGATAAATTTTTAACCCTAATAGTAGATTTTCGGAACCAAGAGATTAATTTTAAACAAAAACGTATGAATTTTCTACAAAAGTATACATTTTCAACCAAAAACGATGACTTTTTTCCAAAAAATCGTTGAATTTTCACAAAAAGTATGTTTTTTAAGTAAAGCCGATTATTTCTTAAACAAAAATACAATAATAGACTTTTAAAATAAAAAGAATTAATTTTCAAACAAAAAATATGAATTTTCAATTAAAAAAAAAATTAATTTGCCACCAAACAATACAAATTTTCGACCAAAAATAATATCTTTTTAACAAAAGACTTTAATTTTCAACATAATACTTAAATCTGTAACTGAATATTAGAATTTGTAAACAAAAAGTAGAATTTTGAATAAAATAAAATTATTCATTAAAAATTTCACTCCTCGGTTAAAGTTGAACGAATTTATTCAAATTTCATTTTTTTTCTTCAAGAATCATAATTTTAGTTAAATGTTCGTATTTTTGGTTACAAAATCAAATTAAAAATTCTTTTTGTGCTAAAAAAGTTTTTTTTAACTAAAAATTCAAATTTTTTTAAAAAGTCAACTAATTAATTATAAATAAACTTTTTTGTTATTTCATGTTCTCGTTTTTAAATTTAATTTTTTTTATAGAGAATTAGGCTTTTTAGCTTAAAAATTTAACAAATTGGTATGAAATTAAACTGTGTTGTAGAGAATTCGTTTTTCTTTTTGTTTTTATTGAAAATTCATTCTCAATGAAAATTTATCTACTTCATTTTTGGTTAAAAATTCAACTTTTTTAATTTAAAAATTCAACATTTTGGTTAAAAAATGAGATGTTTTGTTGAAAATTCGCTTTTTTTGGTCAAAATCAAGTTACGTTGAAAATATATACTTTTTGATCAAATATAACTGTTTCTTTATTTTTAATTGAAATTTTTTGTGGAAATATCAACTATAACATTTTTTGATAAACATTAGTCTTTTTTGTAGAAAATTCAACAATTTGGTTAACAATTTTTTTCATTCTTGACTGAAAAATTTTTCTTGGTAGAAAATTCATTTTTTGGTAGAAATTTCATCTCTTTTTGGTTAAAAATGCAACTTCTTAATTGAAGATTTATATATTTTGGTTGAGGATTAAACTCTTTTTGTTGAAAATTAAAAAATTTGGTATAAAATTCAACCATTTGGTACAGCATTCAACTTCCTTATAGAGAATTCATTTTTATTGTTGTTTTAATTGAAAATTAATTTTTTAATTGAAAATTAATTTTTTAATTTTAAAATCCAGACTCTTTATTTTTTTTCGAAAATTCAACAATTTGGTAACGAATTTAACCACAATAGATACTGTGATGCCTGAATTAAGTATATTTTTTAAATGGCATTAGGCGCGGACTCAGAAAAGTGAACCGAAATGTAAAAAAAAAGTTTTACATATAAAGAGACATGACCAATTTAATTGACAAATTTCTAACCAATATTCAAATATAAATATTTCAAAGTGGCCTTTAAAAACAAAACAAAATTTCTTGTCATTTCCCGATTACCAAACATTTTTCACAAACATAAAAATTTTAAACTTTCATATTTGAAAAAATGTTAAATTTAAATGTTGAATGCTTAGCTAAAAAATCAAAGCATTTAAAATGTTAGAACTCTTCTAAATTCGAAGGATTTAAAATTAAATCCTTTTTGTTTTTGATTAATTCCAGAAGCGGCCAATTCCAAAGATTTGGCAAAGATTTCAATGATTTCTTATAGATTTTAAAGATTTCAATAATTTCACTAATTTTATCAAATATTTTTAACATTTCCCAGATCTCTGAAAAGACTTCAAAAAGATTTCACTTATTTTTCAAAGATTTCAAATATTTCGCAAAGGTTTCGAAAAGATTTAAAAGTTTTCACAGAGACTTTATTTATTTCATAAAAATTTCTTATGTGTTTCAAAGATTGCACACAAATTTCAATAATTTCGCAACGAATTCAATAACTTCACAGATATTTTAAAAAGAGTTTTAATTTTTCGCAAAGATTTTCGATACATTTTAAAGATTTCAAATATTTTGGATAGATTTAAAAGATTTTACAAAGACTTTAATGATTTCCCAAAGATTTCTAAAGATGTGGCACAAATTTCAATGATTTTTTAAAGATTGCAATAATTTTACAAATATTTCAAATATTTAAAGAAATATTTGTAATATTTCGCAGATTTATGCAGACTTCAGAAAGATTTTACTGCTTTATTAAAGATTTCGAAGATTTCAAAAAATTTCGCAAAGATTTCTAATAGATTTAAAAGATTTCACAAAGACTTTAATTGTTCCATAAAAATTTCCGACACATTTTAAGGATTGCACAAAGATTTCAATAATTGCACAACGATTTGAATAATTTCACAAATATTACTAAATATTTCCAAAATTTCAAAGATTTAAATTATTTTCCAAAGATTTCAAATATTTCACAAAGAATTTGCCTAGATTTAAGAGATTTTATAAAGACTTCAATGATTTCGCAAAGATTTCACAAAGCTTTGAATCATTTTTGCAAACATTTCAAAAATATGTCAAATATTTCACAAAAATTTCGGATAAATTTAAAGTATTTCATAAAAATTTAACAAATCTTTCAAAAATATTTCGAAGATTTTCATGATTTACCAAAGATTTCATATATTTCGCAAAAATTTGAAGAATTTCACAAATATTATAAAATATTTCGCAAAGATTTTGGATAGTTTGAAAAGATTTCACAAAGATTTCAAATATTTTCAAAGATTTCATAAAGTCTTCAATGATTTACCAAAGATTTCAAGAATTTCCCCACGATTTAAATGATTTCAAAAGGGTTCTGAATTTTTTGCGAAGATTTTGGATAGATTTAAAAGATTTTCCAAAATTTTCAAAAATATTATAAAATATATGAAATATTTCGCAGAGGCTTCAATGATTTCCGAAAAATATCACAAAGATTTTAAATGTTTTGAAAAAAAACCCTAGCCTCTGACTATTTATTTGTAAAAAAAATAACTTTAAGAAAAATGCTGGCACGCACCAACCGACCCGATAAAAGTATTGCAGGTCAGCTCTAAAAGCCATTTTACTCCATTTTCGTGAAAGATTTAAAAATATTTCAACGATTTCCAGTAATTTAAAAGTATTTCAAGGGAATTTATAAAATTTGCAACAGTTTTAATTATTTTAAGAAATTAAAAATTATTTTAAAGCTTTTAAGTGATTTTTGACGGAGTTAAATACATATAAAAAATTCTAAATATTTTAGAATTTCATAAAAATTAAGGGATTTCGTAGAATTTAGTAATTCTGAGGAATTTTAAAGACTTCAAAAAGGTATTTTTAGACATTTTCCTTGATTTCATAGGGCTTCAAATATTTCAAGATATTTAAATAAATATCATCGTACGCCATACAATTTTACGGGATTTTAACGGATTTTATATTTGATTGGATTTCAATAATTTATATACAAGAATTGAGGGATATTAAAGGATTTCAAAAGTTTAAAAAAATTTCCAAGCATTTTGAATAGGTTTCAAGAATTTTAAAGGTTTTTTGCGAGGGATTTAAAAAGTATTTTAAAAGATTCCCAAGAATTTCCAAGCATATCATTTTGATAAATTCAAAATGGCGCCTTATGATATACTCAAAAACTCGCATTTTCCAAACTTTTCATCCAAAGGTCTTCAAATTTGGAAGAAAAATCAATTGTATTGTTAAAAAGTGTATGCTTGAAAGTCGATCCCGAAACTTCTCGAGCCTCTTTATTAACATTCGAAAAGCTGTCATCAAGAAACAAATAAATAATTGGTTAAAAAAAATTAGACTGCCACCTTGAATTTTTTCAAGATTATGAGTTTTTATTGTTATGACATGTTTTCTCATAAACAAATCCACCTTTTGTAATAATTTGATGAGATTATGTTATTAATTATGAAAATTGTAATTTTTGTTCAAAATTATGCATCCGCTATTTCGTCTATTAAAAAAAATTCATGTACATATATTTTTTCCAGCATAGTCTAAACATCAGAATTGTACATATCCAAAAGATCCTGATGTAATATGAAAAAAATTACCTGTATTTGAAATGTTACGGTACTTTTCTCCATGTTAATTGCATGTGAAAATTTGAGTGATTTGGGTCACATGTGAATATTAGCCGATTTCTTTAAATTTGGGGGAGATCATTTTTTGGGTCATTTCAACAAAATACGGGGGCGGAGACCAAAAAAATTCGGGAAAAAATCCACCAAAAGTAAATAAGGACCACCATAATGAGCAACGACTTTATGTTACATGCTAAAAGTCAAATATGATGTCAAAACTGAAGTATACTATAATAAACTGTAAATTTGAAGATAATTATAAATAATATTTTGCGATCATTTGA
>NC_046659.1:154364121-154375170 GCF_010883055.1 Belonocnema kinseyi
GTATAATTTTTTCAGTTGTCTCGTAAAAAAGAAAATATCGCCTGATTGGCATAATTTCCCTGTTTTTAAACAAACCATACATTTTTCCAGGTACCAGGAAGTGTTTATTCCTCGAGTTTCAGAACACCAAAGAAAGTATGGAATGACGGGGAAGGTTATTTTAATCCTCGATAATGCGCCATGCCATCCGAGTTTGGATGAACTAAACGCGATAAATGAAAACTTTGAAGTTGTGTATTTGCCTCCCAATGTGACGGCCTTCATTCAACCGATGGAACAAGGATTAATCGCACAGACGAAAAAACTCTTCAAGAAAGATTTGTTGAGACGTCTCTTGCTCAGCGAGGACTCAGAAGGACCTGATCAGTTTTTAAAAGAATTGGACCTTCCTGATTGCTTTGAAATGCTCAGCATCGCGTGGAACGCAGTGGAATCGTCTTCGTTTCGAAAAGCATGGAAACCGCTCTTAGGCGACTCATTTCTTCTAAACAAGGTTCCAGCTTCTGCCAACATTCAGGATCCTCTATCCAACTTTGATGCATTGGACAGCGCACCGGAATCCCCAACTGATTCGTCAAGTCTTCCTGATGAAAATGGCGATTTAATTTCTGAACTGTTGTCGGGACCAGATTATTCGGTAGAAAAATCAAGAGAATTCCTCCTGAATTGGTTTGAAAATGATCAGCTTGGTAACGATTGCGGTTGGAAGTTATCATCAGACAGTGATCTTATAAACATTGTTACAAATAGACGCGAACATGAAATGGCAACTAAAACGAAAAACGGTAAAACTATGTTTGAAAATCCTGATTTTGTAAACTTTGTTACATGTGGTAAACGTGAACCGGAAGTTGTACCTGAAAAAGAAAACAGGGAAATTATGTTTGAAAAACCTGATATTATAAACTTTGTTACATGTGATAGACTTGAGTCTGAAATTGTATTTAAAATCGAAAACAGTGAAATTGAGGGTGAAAAGTGAAACAGAATGATAACCGAATCTCTTTGATTACGTTCGAGAAATGGAGGAGGTGATCACCGAAAATACAAAGCCCGAAATTTCGCAAATTAAAGTGTAGATAAGAAATTAACGCATTATCTTCTTGTCTCTACTTTTTTTTTATAAAATAGTTTATACATCATTTTAAGTTTCGAAAGCTTTAGATAGTTATTTATTTGAAAGAGTTTTCAAACGCAATTTTATTTCGATTTATGGAATTTAATAAAGAATTTTATATTAATAATCTGTAAACTATTTTTATTTTACACTATTATTAATTCCTAATCAAAGTCTTGTCCGATTCTCTATGTTTTTTACATTCTCATTCATGAGAGTATAATATATAATCCTACAAATTTTCAAACTCTGTTTTTTAACGGATGTTTACGTTTCGGCAGTCACAGAGCCCAAAAATGATAAAAGTTTGTCGGTGCCTGTCTGTATGTATGTATGTATAAAAGTTTTTTATAGATGGGTAGAAGACTTGCAAATTACTCAAATGATATTTTTAATTTAAATAAAAATTAGAAAATTTATATAGTTTTGAAAATGTTTAGAAAAATAGAAGAAAATATTTTTCTGAAATCTTGAAAATTCAACTATCTAGTCAAATAATTTATTTCTATTCTTGAAAAATTAACTCTATTGTTGAAAATTCATTCCTTGATTATATATTTGACTATTTTGTTGAATATTCTATTTTGTGTAAAATATTTATTTTTTTAATCGTGGAAAATTCATCTATTTCGTTAAAAATTGGTCGTTTTTGGTAGAAAATGTATGTTCTTGGTTAAAAATGCATTTAGCTGGTTGATATTCTAACTAGTTGTTAAAACTTAATTTTCAACAAAGAGTAAAATGAGGCTTTGAAAATTAGGATTAACCCTCAAAGTACATACATGGTAAAAATCACGGTAAAGTGCATCGTGGGTCTTTGACACCCTAGCGAATTTAATCATGTATTGTTCAACCCCTATTGAATATTTTGTCACAATAAAATTGTCCGACATAGTTTAAGGTATCTTTTATAAGTTAGAGTTTATTTTACAGCCATTTATTTATTTTAAGTTAGTTAAAAAAATTGTTGAAAAAAGTTAAAAAATAGTATTTTTTTGCTGAAAAATTTATAACTTACGCAATTTTAATAATTTTAACCTGAAAAGTTATGGCTATACTTTGTAAAGTGTACTTTCATAAAAAAATTGCAACATGAGTGTTTTCAAAAAGATATTTATTTGCACAGTTGAAAAGTCAATTTTATGATCAAATGATGAATCAGATTTTTTGCTTTGAAATCTATTTATTATTATAAATATTAAAGAACTTTACGATGTAATACTATAAAAATACAAGAAATGAAAAAAAAGAGACATGTATAACTGTATTTTAACTTTTAACAATTATATTTTATTCAACACATCCCCAGTCTGCTCTCGCATGACATGCTGCCGTGAGTTATAAGCCATTTACAAAGAAAAAAAGTATGAAATAATCGAAGAAAAAATTAATTAATTTCATATGATATACTTACGTTAGAAAATAAACAAAAATCAATCAAATTACAACAAAAATTTGCTCCAAAATTACTTTTCACTCACTAAGTTCACACTGGGTGTTTGAGACCCCACGATCTTGTCACCTCTTTCGGCAGCTGCTGCTAGTAGACTGAAGCTTGACGCAGTAGTTAGTGTCTCCAACTAAAGCTAGATGGCGACACTTACTCAATTTTTTGGAATTGAGTATAGTTTATGAGAGCTGGAATATGACTTGGGGTACCAGAGACCCAAAATGCACTTTAAGGATTAAAGTCTTCACTAGATATCAAATTCCTTCAGAAGCGATCTCATTCAAATGTTTCGATGGGTAGAAGACTTACAGATTATTCAAATGAAAAGTAGAAAATTTATATAGTTTTGAAATTTTTGAAAATGTTTAGAAACATAGAAAAAAATATTTTTCTCATAGATTAGGAAATTTAATTAAAATTCTTTACCAGACATTAAATATATTCAGAAACGATCTCATTTAAATGTTTTTATCAGGCGAAATATCAAAAAGCTAGAGCTTTTTCAGAATTTAAAAAAAAAAAACATTTTTATGAGTTTAAGAAATTTTAGAAAATGTCCACTAGATATAAAGTATATATATTTCAAAACTGTTCTCATGAAGTTTGTTAATTAAACAACAATTCAAAAAGTTTGATCATTTTCAAAAATGTATAGTTTTTGTTTTTAAGAGATCCGTAATTTTAAAGCGTTATTTTTACTCAATGGTTGTAATTCATTTTAAATTATAATATTTATGATATTTGAAAAAATGTAATTAAAGTGTATGTATTGAACGTACGAAAACATATTTTATTCCTTTTTTTAATTGTTTCTACATCACCAATGATTTTCTTCAGCCAAAAAAGTTTCTGTGGAGAAATCAATTTCGAACATATTCTTTCGATTTGGACGTTGTTTTCTGAGTGAAATATTTTTAAAGTTCGAAAAGGTTGATGTTTTTAGACTTTATAAAAAAATTTGGTTAGTTTCTTATTCAAAATCCAACTTGCCTTTTTGTATAACTATTCAAAAGCACCATTTTACTTTAGTAGTTAAAAATATATTTTTCAATTTTGTATTTATAAACAAACTAATTAACAACATTCATTTTTCGGGATTAAAAATATTTAAATCATTGAAGACCACACTTTTGGTATAAAATGTGAAATGCTCCTTAAAAAAATTGAGCCTATTCGTTGCAAAATAGCCAAATTGGTAATTTGTTTATGAAATTTTTTAAATTAATTCATAATTCTTGGGAATTTGCAAAGCATCATATGAAAAAATCACCGGAATAACACATTGAATCCATGAAAAATTTTAGCGTATTCATTGCAAAGTAGCCCAAATAGAATTTTTTTTATGAACGTTTTTTCGATAATTAACACTTCTTGTGAATTTACAAAGCACCATATCAAAGAATCACCGGAATGAAATTCTTAGTTCAATCCGTGAAACATGTAGCGTATTCATTAAAAAATAGCCAAATTCTTTATTTGTTTGTGAAAAGTGTTTATATCATTAATAATTTTTATCAATTTGCAAAGAACCGTAGAAGAGCCATCGCAAAGATATTCTTAATTAATTCTTTTAACAAATTTATCCTATTAGTTGAAAAATCGAAAAACTTTAAATTGTTTAAATAATGAATAATTATTGTAAACTTGCAAAGCACCGTAAATGATAGTAATCGCAGACATTCTTTATTAATTCTGTAAAAAAATTCAGTCTCTTATTTGAAAACAGCCAAACTTTGAATTTATGTATTTGTTTGAATAGTTTAAATAATTAATTATTCTTCTAAATTTTCAAAGTATCTAATCTATAAGTACTGAAACTGTTTAAATCTCTTAAAAATTTGTTTGAATGAAAAAAATCTAAATTGTTTCAACCCCTTTAAAATATTTTGCAATAACTTGGATTAATTCCAAATACCCAACAATATTTCAGATGCTTTAAAATCCAATTAAATTACTAAAATTAATCAAATAAAATTCCTTAGAATCTTTTAAAATAACCGAAAACATTTAAGACTCTTTGAAATTCTTTAAAATTATCGAAATCAATTCAAAATTCTTTGGAAGCTTAAAATACTCTAAAATACATCAAATCTTTTGAAATCTACTGAAACTTTTTAAATCTCTTTAAAATTATTTTGAATTAAAAAAAATTAAATTATTTAAAATCCTTTAGAATATTTTGAAATTTCATATCTTTTCGTATCTACCATTGTTTCCAAGAAAAAACGCTGTCACTAAAAAAATTTAAGTCGTTTTATAATTTTCCGACCGATTTTGAAAGAAGACGATGTACGGTTTTTCGAATAAAAACAAAAATAAAAATAATAAATATCTCAATCAGTTCAAAGGTTATGAAGGTTTAAAGAAAAATTTCGAGTTTTTTTAAAAACAAAGCACAAGATTCAAATAGGCATAACTTTTTAGAAACTTTTTTTTGCAAATCGAAAAAATACCTGTTGCCTATAATTCCCTCTAAAAAAAAACATATTTCGTCTCCGAGAAATTCTACAATTTCAATTCTAGAACTCTACCTGATTTGAAATGGATTCGGTCATATAATAAAAATTTGTTGTAAAGTTAATAATAATTATTGACCAGAGTATATGTGCAAGAAAGCTGAGGTCTTCTCAATTTATATTCTTTTACAATTTGAAATTAAATGCAGTTACAGACAAATTAAAAATATAAATTTTTATAAATTATAGAGTTCAAAGATTCAGTTTCAAAAATATAAATTGACTTTATAATTTTCAATGCTCTAAATTGAAGAAACAATCAATGCACTTAAAAATGTTCAAAATTAAATCATTTTAAGCATTTTAAGTTGGGAACCTTAAAAAAAGAACGATTAAATTTTTTATATGAACTTTATAAATTTACTCTTATAGTTTAAAAACCCTTAAAATGGTTTAAAATTTTATTTCAAAATCTTGAAAAATTTAGGTACATGTTTGACAATTTTTCAAATTTTTAATTATTTAAACATTTTTTTCAGAACTTTTAAAAATCTTTCACAATTATTCGAATTTTTCCTGCAATTGTTTTAAAATCCTGCCAAGATGAAGAAATTTTTTAAAGTCCTCCAAACTAATTTTTAATAATTTTGCAAATCTTTTAAAATATTTTCTTCAAATTAATTTTTCGAAATAAAAAATCATTTTCCAT
This sequence comes from Belonocnema kinseyi, assembly GCF_010883055.1. Lineage (NCBI taxonomy): Eukaryota > Metazoa > Arthropoda > Insecta > Hymenoptera > Cynipidae > Belonocnema > Belonocnema kinseyi. Next base: position 154,369,854 of record NC_046659.1, read on the forward strand.
TTATTTTTCATTTTATTTTAATCATTTTCCATCATTTAAAGCTTCTAAAATTTTTTTTCTAATTCTGCCAAAATCTATATTTGGTTTTAAAATAGGGCGTGGAATATTTGCACCAACATTTTTGTACGAATAACCGGATTTTGCCGGCGAACGTAGAAACTTTGTTTAAATTATTTGAAATCATTTAAAAGTTTTAATTAATTTTGAATTTTTTCAAAACTTCCATATATTTCTTTAACTTACTCCAATTTTTTTGAGAATAATAGGTATTCCATTTTTATTGATCAAAATTCAATAACTTGACTTGCAAATTAAATTTTTTTTTAATAAATTCATAAAAATTTTAGCGTTCAACGTTTAATTTTTGTTTGTTTAGTTTTTAATCTTTAATTTATAATTACAGATTTTAAATGAAAAATCAGACATTTTTAAATATTTATTAATTTTTCTTCTTCTCAATTGAAAAATTTTTAATCGGATGCTTTAAAAATGAAATATTTTAGACTGAAATAACATTTATAATTTAATAAAAGCCTTTGATTATAAATATATTATTTTGAATTTATTTTAAAATTGAAAATAGTTTATAAAGTTTCAATCGGGCGTTTACATTTGTTTAACTAATAAGACTTTCCAATTGAAACAGTTTAATTTTTAACGTTAAAATCTGGAAATGCTAAAATTGTGAACTAATTCCAAATCGTCTTGTAAAATCAATTATTATTTACTTAAAACTGAATTTTAAAATTCTTTAAATTAAAATGTATCTACGCTTAAAAATTAAAAGTGCAAAATGGAAATTTTTTAAAGTGAAAGATTATCAATTAAAGCATTATAAACTGAATGATAGCATAATTAAAAAAAGATTACAATTTAACTAATTATTTGAAAAAAGATTGAAATCAAAGAAAGTTGGACAGATTTTCTTCTTCTAAAAATTTGTTAAATTCCCGGTCAAAAAATAAATTCACTGTCATTTCCCGGTCTCATGAAATTCCTGGTTTTCCAGGTTTCCCGGTCCAGCGGCTACCCTGAAAAATGCAACGGTTAAGGGCATGTGATACTTAGAAAATTATCGATTTGACCAGTTTTAGGTTCCCCCGACTTTTTTTCTAGAATAATAAATATTTTGTCTTAAGGGCATGTGACACAGCTAAATACCTATATTACCGACCTCACTTTTTCGGTTCACTGAATGTTTTTTTGAACCTAAGAACTTTTTTTGTAAATAAGATATCGAGCTGACACTTTGAAAGATTTATTAGAGTACAATAAAGTACGTTTCGGTACTGCATTTGTTAGGAACTTCACTGAAAATTATTTTATCTTTTTTCTGAACCTCAATATTTTTTGAACGTTCGAACGTTTAAGTACAAAGCTTAATAATAAAAGATGTAAAAAAATATATTTTAACAATCAATTCCAACGGCATCAGCCGGTAACGTTGTACACAAAATACGAAACCTGGCGGCCACTAGGCGAGGCTCTAGAGGTTTCGTATTTTCGTGTACAACGTTACCGGCTGATGCCGTTGGAACTGATTGTTAAAATATATTTTTTTACATCTTTTATTATTAAGCTTTGTACTTAAACGTAGTTTTCTTTCGGCTCTTGCATTTCTCAAAGTTTGAGACCGATATTTTATGTATAAAAAAAGTTGGAACGTTCAAAAAATGTCTTGGTTCAGAAAGAAGATAAAATAATTTTCAGTGAAGTTCCTACCAAAATGCAGTACCTAAACGTACTTTATTGTACTCTAATACATTTTCCAAAGTTTCAGCTCGATATTTTATTTACAAAAAAAGTTCTTAGGTTCAAAAAAATATTCAGTGAATTGAAAAAGTGAGGTCGGTAATATAGGTATTTAGCTGTGTCACATGCTCTTAAATATTTGGAAAGTGATAGCGCACATATTCACGGACGTCCCTACACACTTCTTTTTGTGCTTACCGACAGCATCGGTACGACAGCAAACTACATTATCGGAATAACATAGCTGAAAAATGGCCCTAACTTCAAAATAACATTAAATGCACATGCATAAAATTTTTTGTTAGCCCAATCAAATTTTGTTGGTTATTATCCCTCAAAAAATATATGATATTTTATAGCATCTCCGAATTCAGTTTTAAAAAAATTTATTTTTGTGGAAAAAAAGCCGGAGGAACTGTACTCGACTCAAGATTGACCACGCGACGAAGTATCACATGCCCTTAAGTTTACAGTAAAAAATTGATTTTTAACGAAAAAAAAAACAACTAATATTAATCAAAATAAGTACATTTTCAACCATGAAGATTGATCGTCACCTGATAAAATGAATTTTTAACCAAAGTAAAGCTGCTATTAACCAAATTAGTTGAATTTTAAATTAAGGGCATGTGATACTTACTGTTTCCTCGGCTTTTTTTCCACAGAAATGAAAAATTTTTAAAACTGAATTCGGAGATGCTATAAAATATCATAACGGACGTCCACAGACTCTTTTTTGAGGGATAATAACAAAAAAAATTTATTGTGCTAAATACAAATTTTATGTATTTGCATTATTTTGAGGTTACGTCGTTTTTCATCTCCTTTCCGATAATCTGGAAAATATTTATGAAATAAACTGTTTTTATTGCCTACAAACAAGGTTAGTCCCGGGAGATTAGTTACTATATGTTTAATTGTAAGTCCAAAGTTTTCAGTCAAAAATATTGTGTAGTTTAGAAGTAACGCTCGGGTGAAATTGTAACACACATAACCTCGAAATATACACGCACGTTGTTAGCAATATCAAACATTTTTTGATCAAAAACCACACAAAAAAAGTGCGTCGGGACGTCCGCTAGCATGTTCGCTATCATTTCCCAGATTTTGAAGGCAAAATATTTCTTATCCTAGAAAAAAAGCCGGGGGAACCTAAAACTGGTAAAATCGCGACAATTTTCTAAGTATCACATGCCCTTAAGATCAATTTTATATTACAAAAACGAATTCACAACAAAATACAAATGCCAAAAGTCAAATATATGAAAAAAAAGTTGTTCTATTTTGAGAATCAAAATATTATAACTGATGTAATTTCAAATAAAAAAAATTTTCTATAAAAAATGTTAAAATTCACAACAGCAAATTAATTTCAATCATATTTTTTTCAATTTTTTCTGGCGATTGCTTCTCATCAATTTTTGAAAAATGATAGTAATGTAATAAATGAGGGCTTTTTTCCGGGAAAATATTCTCGACAATTGTACTGTTTCCAATTTTGAAAGTAAATTTTTCTATGCCTGAAATCATTAGAACAATTTTTTGTAGAAAACATTTTTTAAATAATTATATTGTAAGATTATAGTTATTTTAAAAATTGAAAACAGTAGAGTTGTAGAGAATGTTTTCTCGGAAAAAAATTAGCCCTAGTTTATTAAAATGCAATAATTTTTCAATATATGGGAAGAAGCGACGCGACGATCAGCACAAAATTCAATTGCAAAAAGCATGGTTAAAATTAATGTTTTTTTAATGTGAATTTTAACATTTTTTGATGAAAAATAAGGTTTTTTTTTATTTAAAATGACATCAGTTATAATATCTTTATCCTTAACCCTCATAGCGTAGACTGGGTGCATTATACTCGGATGATACTTTTTGGCTATATAGTTGCAGAGATGAGTTGGATAGTTGTTTCAGTTTTGTGAAAATATTTATAGTAATATGCTGGATTTATCTGATTAATTTTATAATATTCACTTTTGTTAGACTTTATTTGTTTCACAAATAAAAAATATAAAAAATAATGAATTAGTCAACATTTTCATTAAATAAAATTAATTTCAGTTTGCGTGATGAACTTTTTGAAGAACTAGTTTCCTTAAAATACAGAGAAATTCTATGCAAATTTATTGAATCGGAATTAACCCTTTCCGGCATACATTTTTCAGGGAAATGAGTTTTCATGAAAATTGGTACATAGGGGTTTTTGGGGTCACTGATTACGAATCTGAACTCAGATTTTGAAAATTCAAAATGGCGGGTCCAATGTGCCGGCTAACATTTCGCATATATTTTTTTTTTTGAAAATTGGTATATGGGGGTTTTTGGGATCACTGATCACGAATCTGAACTCAGATTTAGAAAATTCAAAATAGTGGATCCAATATGGCGACTGAAATTTGGAATATTTTTTGATTTTTTTTTTAGAATTGGTATACAGGGGTTTTTGGAGTCGCTAATCACGAATTCGAACTTAGATTTTTTAAATTCAAAATGGCGGATCCAATGTGGCGGCCAAAATTTGGAATTTTTTTTTGAAAATTGGTGTACAGGGGTTTTTGGTATCTCTGATCACGAATCTGAACTTAGATTTTGGACATTCAAAATAGCGGGCCAAAATTCAAAATATTTCTAAATTGTTCTTTAAAAGTTGGCACAGGCAGGGGGTCGCTGATCTTGAATCCGTATTCAAAATGACAAATATTTAGAATATTAAGGCTTGAAAAAATATACACCTACTTACCTAAAACATGAATTAGTACCAATTTTCTGAATTTTCAAAATCTAAATTCATATTCGTGATCAATGACTCCGAAAATCCTTGTACCAATTTTCAGAAAAAAATCTAAAAATATTCCAAGTTTCGGACGCCATATTGGATCCGCCATTTTTAATTTTCAAAATCTGAGTCCAGATTCGTATTCAGCGGCCCCTAAAACCCTTAAGTACCCATTTTCATAAGGATATAATGCAAATTTTTTTCAATAATGAATTTTGTCAACAAAAAAGGCTTTTTTCATCTTTGTTTATAAGTATTAACAAATTATTTAAAAAATTTAGACCCTTCGCACAAAAATTTCAATTTTCTATCATCCTGCAAGCATGAAATTAAAAAAAAAACCTGTGTAAAATCCAATAAAAACTACTCTGAAATCGCAAACAATGATATAAATATATTGTATAAATAAATAGATTACACAGGCCCACAAAAAAAACAAAAGTGTCTGTGCAATTGACCAGACCTATATATTCTTATGTATTTTTCGACGCTGAATCCGAATTTGCAATAAAAAAGTAGGGTCCAGCTACTTTTTTATGGGGTTTTGCTCGAAAAACCTCATTTTTTACGGTTTTTTCATGATTTTTTTGAAATAAAAAAAATAAATAAAGAAAAATTTTATTTTTTTGACTTCAGAATCGAATTCTACGGGAAAAAATACATTGAAAACCATGTTTTGATTTTTTTTTTTACAAAAATTTCAACCCACCATACGGCGATGAAAAGGCAGAAAATCGCGAAAAGTGAAAATTTGCTTAAAATTTGATTAAAATGACATTAAAA
>NC_046659.1:154375270-154376819 GCF_010883055.1 Belonocnema kinseyi
TTTTTTATTGCAAATTCGGATTCAGCGTCGAAAAAATACATAAGAATATATAGGTCTGGTCAATTGCACAGACACTTTTGTTTTTTTTTTGTGGGCCTGTGTTATTTATATTCTTGTCCAAATAAATAGATTGTTTGAAAACTCTTTCAAATAAAAAACTATCTAAAGCTTAAATAACTTAAAACGAAGTATAAATTATTTTATAAAAAAAAGTAACATCAAGGTAGCGCGTTACTTTCTTATCTACACTTTATTTTGTGAAATTTCACGCTTTGTACGTTCAGCTATCGCCTTCTCCATTACCCTGATGCAATCAAGGAGTATCGGTAAGCTCTCTGCTTCTCTTTTCGCCCAATTTTTCAGTTTCATGAGGCAGACAAAAGCCTCTGAGGACGTTATTTCCACAGATTCCGTATTTTCAAACATAGTTCTGCTGTTTTCAATTTGATCGATAATTTCAGGCTCGCCCTCTGACGACGTTATTTCCATAAGATCAGAATTTTCAAACATTCTTTCACCGTTTTCGATTTCAGTTACAATTTCAGGCTCGAGTCTGCCACATGTAACAAAATTTACAATATCATGATTTTCAAACATACTTTCCCTGTTTTCGATTTTAGGTACAATTTCAGGTTCGAGTCTGTCACATGTAACAAAATTTACAAAATCAGTATCCTCAAACATAGTTTCACTATTTTTGGTTTTACTTGCAATTTGAGGTTCGCGTCTACTATTTGTAACAAAGTTTATAATATCACTGTCCGATGATAACTTCCAACCGCAATCGTTATCATTATGATCATTTTCAAACCATTTCAGGAGGAATTCTTTTGTTTTTTCTAAACAATAATCTCTTCCCGATAACAGTTGAGTAATTTTATGGCAACTTTCATACGGAAATCTTATCGAATCAGTTGTGGATTCCGTTGCGTTGTCAACTGCATCCAAGTTGGATAGAGGATCCAGAGCGCTGGAAGAATTATCATCGTTGGATGAAGAATCCTGAATATTGCCGGAAGCTGGAACCTTGTTTAGAAGCAATGAGTTGCCTAAGAGCGGTTTCCATGCTTTTCGAAAAGAAGACGATGCCACTGCGTTCCACGCGAGGCTGAGCATTTCAAAGCAATCAGGAAGGTCCAATTCTTTCAAAAACTGATAAGGTCCTTCTGAGTCCTCGCTGAGCAAAATACGTCTCAACAAGTCTTTCTTGAAGAGTTTTTTCGTCTTCACGATTAATCCTTGATCCATGGGCTGAATCAAGGCCGTCACATTGGGAGGCAAATACACAACTTCAAAGTTTTCGTTTATCGCGTTTAGTTCATCCAAACTCGGATGGCATGGAGCATTATCGAGGAGTAAAACAACCTTTCCTCTTATTCCATTCTTTCTTTGATGTTCTAAAACTCGAGGAATGAACACTTCCTTGTACCTGGAAAAATTATCGTTGTTTAAGGGCATGCGACACAGTGGAATTCCTACATTACCAACCTCTTTTTTCTATTGAACAAAATTTTTTTTTGAACCATAGAACTTTTTTGTAAATCAAATA
>NC_046659.1:154376919-154382016 GCF_010883055.1 Belonocnema kinseyi
CTATTTGGTTGAAAATTGAACTATTTTGTTAAAAAGACATCTTCTTTGGTTCGAAATTGATCATTTTGGATTAAAAGCTAATTATTTTTGTTTAAAAAAAAATTTATTTTTATTTTAGGATTAATCTAATTTCAACTATTTTTCTGAAAAAGTAATCTTTTTTTCATCAAAATTTCAACTGATTTGTTGAACACTTGTATTTTTTGATAGAAAAGTCCATCCTTCTGGTGTAAAAATCCTCATTTGGTATAAAAGTAATATTTTTTTAGTTTAAAATTCGTCTTCCTTGCTTCAAAATTTAACTGGCTTGTAAAATATTCATCTATTCAAATTTAAAATTATATTTGAAATTGCAACTCTTCCTGATTGAAGTTTAATTTTTTTGTTGTTGAAAATTCGATCATTTGGTTCAAGATTCGTCAATTAGGAAAGTGTAATAAAAATTTTATTTTATGTGCAAGTTCTAATTTTGAATAAAATTGTACTTTTTTCTGAAAAAAGGTGATAAAAGATGAGAAACCCCAAAATAGTAGAAAAAGGTGACAAAATTAAAACTAGGTGATAAAAGGTGAAACTCTGTGATGACTCTTAATTGTATATAATAAATTACCATAGCAGGAATATGCATTTGTCCATCCATGCACTGTTTTCGTGAGTGTAGATGACACCGAGTCTTTCCAAATTTTTAAAGTGTAGTTCTTTTGAATTTTCGTTTATTAGATTCTTGAGGCATCCTGGAATTTCAGATTTCCCAATCATTAACAGTGGAATTCGATGACTTCCAGAGGAATTGGCGCAAAATAAAGCTGTCACACGATCTTTGCATTGCTCTCTCTTCGAATTCTCTTCTTCTTCTAATTGCAGAGCAAAAGTGCACGCCATCAATACTCGCCAGAAAATTCCGGATTCGTCTGCATTGTAAATGTTTTCTAGCTTTAAATTTTCGGATTCAATTTTTGATTTTAAAATTTTCGAAAATTCTTCAGCACTTGAAGGATCGTTGGACAATGTCTCTCCTTTCAGCCGAATACCGCGAATACCGTACCGATTTTTGAAACGCCCGAGCCAACCACCGCTTGCCTGCAAAATAATATTTTTTCGAAGAGTTTTTATTACTTCCGGACGTTTCAAATTATATAACTTTAAAAATATTCGTACGAAGTGTACTTCACTGAGTATACAATTGAGTAAATCACAATTTTAGGTTGTGTGTTACCGGTAATAAAAGCGTTGAATATAAAAAAAAATAATCTCAGAAACTAATTAATTTCTATTTCCATAGCGACTACCACACATTGAAGACCAAATTTTAAAAAATAATTTGTTTAAACATTTTTTTTTTGACAAAATATGGCGAAATCAAGTTTAAAAAAAAAAACTTAATTGTCTATGCATAACCCTTTCGTGAATATACCATTTCAGGTCATGAACTAGATAAACCATATAGAATTTAAGAAGTTCGAGGCATAGCTGATTTTAAATTTGCCATTAGTTTTGCAAAATAAATTCAACAATCTAATTCTACTGGAAAAAATATATCTGAAGCAGTATATTTTATATTGAAAATACAATTTGTTAAACCATATGACTGAATAATTAATTTTGTATAAACTATATTAAATCTGAATAAGGTTTTTAACGTCTATAAGAAAATGAATAATAATACAAATACAACATATGTTCACTCAACGGTTTTTTCGTGCGCTAATTTTAAGTTTGTTTACGTTTTTTTTCATGATTTTTGCAATATGTTTCTAATTTAGCAATAAATGTTTAAACTATTTGTTTAAATAAATTATTTGGCAAAATTTGGCTCTCTTTGAAATTCAATTGAAAAAAGCTGATAAGAAAAAAGCTGATAAGATTTCTAAGAGATGTCGAGCCTGATTTTTTCTATTTGACGTTCCCGGTGCTCGTCAATAACAGGAAAATAAATTATACAATAAACAAAAAAATTTTTTGTGAACATATTATTTGTTGAAGAAATGTTATCTACGATTTTCCATAATTATACGATTTTTCAAGTTATATTGCAAGAAATTTGAATTGAAACAATATTATATTTTTCTAAATGTCTCTTAAGATTATAATTGTTTATAATATAAACAAATGTAATGAACAAATAAAGTAATCAGGCAGTTTTCGACATAAAAATTCGTTTTTTCGATTTCAATTTTTTTTAAATTAGGGACTTTATGATAATTTTAGCAAAATTCATAATTTGTTGATTAATCTTATAATTTTTTCAAACAAATTTAATGAACAAATCCAGTAATCAGGCACTTGAAAACAGGAAAATTCGTTTTTTTTCTGTTTCAACTTTTTTAATTAGCAAGTTTATAACTTCAGTAAAATTCATAATTCTTTGATCGATTTTTTTATATATAATTATTTAAATAGTATATCATATACAAATGTGGAAGAAAAAGGCCATTCTGATCCTGAAGATCCTGAATCTGCAGCCTTATCAAAATAATGAAAGTAATGAGAAACTTAAACTGAAAGGACTGATGGAAAAAAACTTTTTCGTCGACAAATACCCAAATAATGTATATATTTATTAAAATTGTTTATAACATCATAGAATTTATCAACTAAGTATAACTGGGAATGAAATTTTCATTAAGTTCCCAATTAAAAAGACTGACATCGAAAAAAACGAATTTTTCTGTCCAAAGATGCTCGAATAATGAATTTGTTTAAAAAATCATAAAATTTATCCACTCATCACAAATATTGCTGAATTTATTATGAAGATCCCAATTAAAAGTCTGACATCGAAAAAAAAGAATTTTTCCGTCGTCAGATGCCCCGAAAAATGATTTATTTATTAAAATTGTTTAAAAAAATGATAAAATTGATTAAAAAATTACGAATTTTGCTGAAGTTATCATGAAATTCCTTATTTAAAAAATTGACATAGAAAAAAAACGAATTTTTCTGTAGACAAATGACCGAATAATGCATTTTTTAATTAAATTTGTGTTTAAAAAGTCATAAGATTAATACAAAAATTTTTCATTTGGCTAACCTTATCATAAAGTTCTTAATTAAAAAAAGTTGAGGTCGAAAAAACGAATTTTTCGGTCGAAAATTGCCTGATTACTGCACTTGTTTATTAAATTTTTTTATAATATAAACAATTATAATCTTAAGATATTTTTTAAATATAATATTGTTTCCATATAAATTTTTATGGAAAATCGTAGAAAACATTTTTTCAACAAATAATTTGTTTAGAGTAATTTTTTTTGCACCGGGAACATCAAATAGAAAAAATCGCCTTTTTTTCGTCATATTTGTTTATATATAAAAAAATTTATAAATGTGTAAAAAAATTTAATAGCTTTTTTTCACATTTTTTGTGTCATAAACTATTTTAATTCTTTCATGTGGAATCTAAGTTTGGAAATTTTAATTCTTATCAATTCAAGTCTGCCTCTCTTAGATTTAAAATTATTTTAATTCACACATTTCAATAGATTTGACCTGTAATGCAATTTCCTCTGTTAGGAGGGAATAATGAATTTATTAAAGATCTTAAATAATTATTAAAATATAAATAAATGTACATATGAATATTTTCAGAATGTACAAGCTATAATAGATTAATTAATGAAAAAAGGTTAAATAAATGATTCCGTTAAATTTTACTAATTCGATTCTTCTGCATTTAACGCTTATTTACCGGGTTGATAAAAGCGAAAATGTTTCAAAGCAAAACATAACCTAACAAAATTGATGTTGAATTAATGCCATGCATTCAATTTGTCGACGAGGAACTTTTGATCTAGAGGAACTGATGAATAAATTTATCAGTTATACGTAAAAATGTTTTCCTTACTTTAAACGTTTGCGGGCCCTTCAGCTTTTCGTTAAAAATGCGAGCTTTTTCTTGCATAACTGGCCCCGATACTGGATCACCTCTGTCTCTCGCTTGCTTAAACCATTCGAAGAGTACAGCATCCAAAACCATATTATCACTTGTTTTTGACGATTTCTTATTCTGATATTCATAATTATTCGCCTTGTTGTTCCAATCGGCTTCACGAGCTAACAATTTCCTGTACGTTAGGTCGCAGATACCATATTTCTGTAAAATTTCTCGTTTTGAGGTACCTGCTTTCACTTGTTCTACTATCTCACATTTTTGTTTGAACGTTAAACGCTGCCTCTTTTGTTTTTGTATGACATATTTGTACATAATGAAGCGAAACGTCTCGCCAAACTACACCCAGCTACACCAGAGCCGCGTTTTAGTTCCAGTGTCGGGAATTGCCTGCAAATAGCCTTCGAACTAAAGCGGGGCAAACGAAGCGTTAACAGTGAGAGCCGCCCGAATCGTTTCTAATTGAAAATGGAATATATATCTATATATATAATGTCGCAACAGAACAGCTCTTGCCCTGCTCCCCTGAAAAACTGCATGATGGGCCAACAGTTCTACGAAGAAATGAACCGCGGCGAACTAAATCGCGCTGAGGATACCGCCCCATTTTATCGATCAACTTTTTAATATTTTAGGGTATTTTTAATTATTACAAAGAATTTTGATCTGTATTCAATATTTTATAAAGATTTTAAAGGTTTACAAATACTTAAGAGTAGTTTTAATAATTTCAACGAATTTTAAAGAGTTTAAAAAATTATCAAGGGCTTTCAAAAGATTTGAAATAATTTCAAGTATTTTAGGGTATATTAAAAATTTCTATGAATTCTTAATTGACTTCAGGAATTTAATGGGATTTCAAAGGCTTAGGAAGTATTTCATAATGTATCTTAAAAGATTTAAAGGAATTTTGTTTTATTTTCTTTGGTAATTTTCAATCGACTTCAGTAATTGAATGGGATTTCAAAGGATATAAAGTATTTCAGGGTATTTTTAATTATTACAAAGAATCTTATATTTATTTCAATAATTTTAAGGGATTGTAAAGGCTTAGAAATATTTTAGTGTACTGCAAATGATTTCAAGGATATTTCAATTGACTTTCGGTAATTTAATGGGATTTCGAAGGTTTGGAAATAGTTTAGGAAATTTTTAATTGACTTTAATTATTTTAAAGGATTTCAAATGATTTGAAAGATATTGGTGTA
>NC_046659.1:154382116-154385042 GCF_010883055.1 Belonocnema kinseyi
CAAATTACAAATTCTTTTTGTTGTAAAAAAGTTTTTTTAAAACTGATAATTCAAATATTTTGTTAAAAAAAGTCAACTGATTAATTATAAATAAACTTTTTTTCTGTTTTTTCATGTTCTAATTTTAAAAATTAAATTGTCTTATAGAGAATTAGGCTATTTGGTTTGAAAATTCAACAAATTGGTATAAAATTAAACTGTTTTGTAGAAAATTCGTTTTACTTTTTGTTTTGATTGAAAATTCATTCTCAATGAAAATTGAGCTACTCCATTTTTGTTTAAAAATTCAACTTTTTTTCGTTTAAAAATTCAACATTTTCGTTAAAAAATTATGTGTTTTGTTGAAAATTCGTCTTTTTTTGGTAGAAAATCAATTCTTTTAGGTCAAAATCAAGTCACGTTGAAAATATATATTTTTTGGTCAAATCTGTTTTCAATTTTGAATTAAAATGTTGTTGTGGAAATATCAACTATAACATTTTTTGACAAACATTAATCTTTTTTGTTGAAAATTCAACATTTTTGTTAACAATTTTGGTTGAAGATTAAACTATTTTGTTGAAAATAAAAAAATTTGGTATAAGATTCAAATATTTGATAGAAAATTCAATTTTTTGTGGAAAACTCGTTTTTATTTTTGTTTTAATTTTTTGATTTAAAAATGCAGACGCTTTATATTTTTTGCTTGAAAATTCAACAATTTGGTAACAACTTGATTGTTTGTCTTATTTAACATTATTTTATCACCTATTTTTACCTATTTTAGAAAAAATGTCACCTATTCACCTTTTTTGACGACAATAGGTACACGCAGAGAAACATGATTAATTAAATTGACAAATTTCTAACCAATATTCAAATATAGATATTTCAGAGAGCCCTATAAAAACAAAAAGAAATTTCTTGTCATTTCCCGGTTACCAAACATTATAATATTTATATAATATTTATAAGAATATAATATTTTAGTGCATTTAAAAAAATGTATTCATGAGAAGTGAGGTATTTTGTAGGGGTTTCAAGATTTGAAGAGATTTGGAATTTTATGAATTTACTTTAATTTTTTTAATTCACTTTAGTTTCTACAAATTTACTCTTTTCTACTTAATTCAATGGATTTTTGTTAATTAAGAATTTTTTAATTTAATTGATCTTGAGGATCAAATGATAAAATGATTAAAGGATTTAAAATATTTTAACGTATTTTTTCAGATTCCTGGGCGTTTTGAAGGGGACTTTCAAATATTGTTTGTAGTTCATCTTTAATTCTCCCTGAATTCTGATTGATTTATAAAAAAAATGAAATTTATCTTAAAGCAGAACAATTTTTTATTTCAAAAAAATGTTGAGTTTTCATCCAAAAAGACGAATTTTTTCAACCAAAAAGGATAAATTTTCAACAAAATAGTTAAATTCTCGACCAAATAGTTGCATTTTTATGCAAAAAATATAAATTTTAAACAAAAAGTAAATTTTCTACGAAATATTTGAGTTTTAATAAAAATAGTATAATAGCTTAATTTCTAACCAAAACATTGAATTTTTATCAAAAAAAGATTTAATTTCTACAAAAGCAAGTAAATTTTAAAATAAAAAAGACAAACTTTAAAAAAAAGAGTTGAATTTTTGACCGAAAAGTTAATAAAACAATTCAATTTTCTATTTATTCAAATAAATTCTGAGATCCTCAAAAATTCGTAGAGAATTTATTTCTTGGTAATATTCTCATTCTCGTTACCCTTCTCAAAGTAATATACAGTCGGGTGCAAAAGTTTTGGGCCACCTCATTTTTTTATGAGTGAATAAATTCCTATAATTTTAATTATACCGGAACTAAAAAGATGTCTCTAAAAGATTGATTGTTTTCGAAATTCTGTTTAAAATAACCCCAGAGTGAAGCCAATTTGTCTAGTTTTTAAGTAGATATTGCAAAAATAGTGTAAATTTCAATGATTTCTTAAATTTTCAATAACTTCCCAAATAGTCAACGTTTTTCAATGTTCTTCGGCTCATTTTGAAGCTTTTTTTTCATCGTATCACAGCAACTTACGAGTATAAATTGTACAAAAAATTATTTTCGAATTGCAAGAACTTGAAGTTGTAATAAAAAAGTTGAAAAAATTGAAATATTATTTTTAGAAAAACAAAAATATTTTTGTAAAATATATGAAACATATAATCATGAATTTTCTATGTAATTTCCACAAAATATATATTTATTTAACTTTTATTCTGATTTGCCTACAGATAAGATGTTTTCAAATTTATCCAACATTTTTATTACAACTTTGAAGTTCTTTCAATTCCAAAAGCATTTTTTTGACAATTTATACTCGTAAGCTGCTGTGATACGGTGAAAAAAAAGCTTCAAAATGAGCCGAAGAATATTGAAAAACGTTGATTATTTCGGAAGTTATTGAAAATTTAAGAAATCATTGAAATTTACAGTATTTTTTCAATATCTACTTAAAAACTAGACAAATTGGCTTCACCCTGGGCTTATTTTAAACAGAATTTCGAAAACAATCAACCTTTTAAAAAGACATTTTTTTAGCTTCGGTATAATTAAAATTAAGAGAATTTATTCAGTCATAAAAAAAGAGTTGGCCAAAACTTTTGCACGCCACTGTAACTGGCTCAGAACTCAAATCGTTAAGGAAATCGAAAAGAATTGATTTCGGAGATAAACCTATTCTTTCTTTGGGTTCTTCTCCCGATGGAATATTACTACATTTAACAAAATTAAATAATGCTCACTCTTTCGTTTAAATCTGAAAATATTAAGTTTTCTCTATTCTCTTCATACCGGGTAGTGATGAATAACCCCTTAAGGGCATGCGACACAGTGGGATTCCTACATTACCAACCTCTTTTTTCCATTGAACAAAATTTTTTTGTGAACCATAGAACTTTTTTGGTAAATGAA
>NC_046659.1:154385142-154390290 GCF_010883055.1 Belonocnema kinseyi
ATGGTTGAAACGCATATTTTCAAGAGCTTACAAAATATCAAGGGATTTCAAAAGATTTCAAAGAATTTGAAATATTTTAGTGCACTGGAAATAATTTCAAGGATATTTCAATTGACTTTCGGTAATTTAATGGGATTTCGAAGTTTTGGAAATATTTTAGGGTATTTTAGAAGATTCCAATGAATTTTCAATCGACTTAAGTAATTGAATGGGATTTCAAAGGATTTGAAGTATTTCAGAGTATTTTTAATTATTATAAAGAATCTTGTATTGATTTCAATAATTTAAAGGGATTTTAAAGGTTTAGAAATATTTTAGGGTATTTCAAAAGGTTTTTAAGGAATTCTCAATTGACTTTAGTAATTTAATGGGATTTAAATGGATCAAAGTATTTTAAGGTATCTTAAAAGATTAAAAGGATTTTTTTTTTTTTTTTCAGTAATTTAATAAGATTTCGAAGGTTTGGAAATATTTTAGGGAATTTTAAATTGATTTTAATAATTTAAAGGAATTTTAAAGAATTTGAAAGATATTGATTTGAAAGATATTTGATTTGATTTGAAATGATGAAAGCATTGGAAGCATTGGAATAATTAAAAATACCTTCAAACCCTATTAAATTTCTGATATTAGTTGAAAATACTTTGGAATATTTTAAAATACCCTAAAATATTTTTAATTCTTTAAAATCTATCGAAATCCCGTGATTTTTTAAAGCTTTTGAAAATACCTTAAAATAATCAAAAATACAATAAAATATTTCAATGAACCTTTTAAAATCACTTTAAAATATTTAAACAACTTAAAGATTTCCTAGAATATTTCAAATCTTTTGAAACACCATTAAATTACTGAAGTCCATAAAATATAAAATTTTTAATCCTTTGAAATCCCTAAATTATTCAAAGAAAATAAGCCTTTTTGGAATCTTTTAAAATACTGTAATATATTGCAAATCCTTTGAAATCAATTGAACCTTTTTAAAGCTCGTAAAAAGAACTTGAAATAATTAAAAATACCCAAAAATACTTAAAATTCTTTAAAAGCCCATTAAATTACATATGTATATTAATTAAAAATCTTGTAGAATATTTAACATTCTTTGGAATCTTATAAATACCCTAAAACATTTTTTGAAGCTTTGGAATTCCTCTAAATTATTTAAATATTATAAGATACCCTAAAATATTTCAAACTCTGTCAAAAATTAAAAATTCTTTAAAATCTTTCAAAATAACCACAAATATTTCAAATATTTTGAAATATACATATCTATATTTGTTGCAATACTGTCAAATTATGGAAGTCTATTAAAAATTCTTTGAAATCTTTTAAAATACCATAAAACATTTTTTTAAACTTTTGGATCCCTTATTAATATGTGAAATCTATTAAACATTCCTGATAATTTTATAAAATACCCTAAAATATTGAAAACCTTGTGAAAAATTAAACTATTGAAATTTCTTTAAAATTTCTTGGAATCTTCCAAGATACCCACAAATATTTCACACCCTTTTTAAATCTATATCCATTGGAATACTTCCAAATTAATAACATCTGTTAAAAATTCGTCGGACTCTTAAAATACCCTAAAACATTTTTTTTTAAACTTTGGAATCCCTTTAAATTATTTATATCTATTGAAATTGATTGATTGATTGATTGAAAAAATCTAAATATTTAAATCAATTTAAAATGTCTTAAAATCTTAAGAGAACCCTAAAATATTTATAACCCTGTGAAAATTTTTACTATTGAAATTAGTTGAAAATTCCTTTGTAATCTTTGAAAATGCCCACAAATATTTCAAATTCTTTTCAAATCTTTTGAAATTTATATCCACTTCTATCAAAAATTCTTTGGACTCTTTTAAAACAAATCTAGAGAATTTTTAAAAATTTTGGAATACCTTTAAATTTTAAATGATTGAAATCTATAAAAAAAATTCTTAAGATCTTATAAAACCCCCTAAAAATTTTTACTATTGAAATTTATTAAAAACTCCTTTGTGATCTTTGAAAATGCCCACAAATATTTCAAATTCTTTTCAAATCTTTTGAAATTTATATATAATTCTATCAAAAATTCTTTGGACTCTTTTAAAAGAAATCTAGAGAATTTAAAAAAATTTTGGAATACCTTTAAATTTTAAATGATTGAAATCTATATGCATTGGAATACCTTTAAATTATTAAACTCTATAAAAAATTCTTTGGAACCTTTTAACTAGCCTAACACATTTTTTATACCTTGGAATCCCTTTAAATGATTGAAATTTATTAAAAATTCTTGAACATCTTATGAAATACCCTTCGATATTTCAAATCCTTTTGAAATCCATATCCATTGGAATACTTTCAAATTGTTAAAATCTATTAAAAATTAGTTAGATTCTTTTATAATACCCTAAAAAATTTTTGTAAACTTTGGAATCCCTTTAATTATTTAAATCTATTAAAAATGTCTTAAAATCTTAAAAATATCCTAAAATATCTACAACCCTGTGAAAATTTTAACTATTGAAATCTATTAAAAATTTCTTGGAATCTTTGAAAATACCCACAAATATTTCAAATCCTTTTGAAGTCGATATATCAATTGCCATACTTTCAAATGATTACACTCTATTAAAAATTCGTTGGAATCTTTTTAATACCCTAAAACATGTTTTTTTTTTACTTTGGAATCTCTTTGAATTATTAAAATTTGTTGAAAATACCCTTAAACATTTGAAACCCTGTGGAAATTTAAAATATTGAAATTTATTAAAATTCTTTGGCATCTTTCAAAATACCCACGAATATCTCAAATCTTTTTGAAATATATTTCCATTGGAAACCTTCAAATTAATAAAATCTATTACAAATCCTTTGAAATCTTTTAAAATACCTTAAAATATATTATTTTAAATTTGTAATCCCTTTAAATTATTTAAATCTATTAAAAATTTCTTAAAAACTCAAAAAAATACCCTAAAATATTTCCAACCCTGGTAAAATTTTAACTATTAAAATTGAGTCAAAATTGCTTGGAATCATTCAAAATACCCATAAATACCTCCAATCCTTTTTAAATCTATATCCCTTTACATTTTTGAAATATATTAAAAATTCCTTAATATCTTATAAAATACCCTCAAATATTTCAAATCCTTTTGAAATCTATATCCATTGCAAGATCTTCAAATTATTTAAATCTAAAAGAAAAATTTGGAATATTTGAAAATACCCTAAAACATTTGTTTTTTTAAACATTGGAATCCCTTTATATTTTTGAAATATACATTGAGATTTTTTAAAGCTCTTGAGCATGCCTTGAAATACTAAAAAATACACTAAAATATTTCAAACCCTTTCAAATCCCATTAAATTACTCTTCTATCGAAAATTCCTCAGAAGTTGGAATCTTTGACGGACCTTGCCTTACTAGCGAACCTATGATAAGTTCGAAGAACTAAACAAATGCCATTGGTTAAAAAGAGACAGAAATATCTCCGTCTCTTTTTAACCAATTGCATTTTTTTAGTTCCTGAAAGATATTATAGGTTCGCTATTGAGATCTTCTTGTAGAAAATGTGCATATACATGTGCATTTGTTTACAGTTACATACCAATTACCCAATTGACCAATTGCAACCAATTGCAAAGCAACCAATCACAGAAGCCGTTTCTTAACTCATTGAAATATCCTTTCCGATTGGACAATATTGAATTCTTAACCTCACTTTCTCTTCCATGCATTGAAAAGAGACAGCAATACGCTATTGTCCTGTAAGAAAAGAACAGTTACTTTTGCTTTGCTTGTTTTGGCTTGTACCAGCTTGACTTTTCTTGAATTGTTAGTAGTTATAGGGAAGTTGTTATTTGTGTGTATTTAAAAAAAGAAGAGTTGCATCGCGTATTTATAAATTTAAAAAGTTTCAACAAGTGACTGTTCGCGCCATTTATTTTATCAACGACCCCGTGGGTTTTCACCTAATTCTGGATTTATTCTAGTGTGAGTGTAACGTGCAATAACTTTTTATCACTTTTAGTAGTGTGCGTGGGCGTTCCACTGCACATTGCATTCTTGTGTATGTTTGTCTCGACTGCAAATTTGATTGCAGTGACCTACTTGGGTTTTCGATGATAAATTATTTATGCAATGTCGCGTCACGTTTAACCTGCATGTAAAATTGTAAATATAAACAGTGAAATCGAAACGTGTGTCTCGCACATACCGTCAACCGTTATTTTTTCAAACAAAATGTTTTGAATTGTCGCCGAGTGGTGAAAAGTGTGCTTTTCGCATTAGTGATTAAGAACTGTCATCTTTGTGGGAGAAAATGATGCGAAGGCCTCCTTTGAGGACTTATGACAGAAAGAACAATGGCAAACTCAATTTCTCAACTTACCAAAAACCTGCACTCAATTTTATTGCCGTGGAAAGGGAGGCGTCAAAGAAGAAGGAATTTGTCGACGACTCACTCGAAGATCCTTTTGATACGACTTTTGATCGACTCTTGAAACAGGCCAAGTAATTTTACTATCAATTTTTGCTTTGATTTTATTTTATTTTTTAAAGAAATGCATTTCTCTATTGAGATAAAAACAGATTCAAAACTTTTATTTGACTGGTGTACTGCTTACGTTGAAAATTATTAAATCTAAAGAATATTATAAGAAACTTTTTTTATTTGGGCATTGCATTTTACGATTGTTGTTTGTATATTTCTGTAATTTCTGTAACCTGGAAATGTCAGGAACTGTTTTCGAGTTTATATTGGTTTTGAAACATTTGATATTTAATTGAATAACGATGTTTTTTTATTTGTAAAATTAAATTTATAGTACTGTATTTCTACTTATTTACCAAGGAATTTTCATGTGCTTTAAAAAACTTTGAAGGGATTTTAATAGATTTCAAGGAATTTTTAGTAGATTTCAATAGTTTGCATGTATTCTAAAAGATTCTATTAATTTTAGGGTATTTTATAAGATTTTAATTATTTCAAGGTATTCCAAAGGATTTCAAATATTTTAAAAGATTATTATTATATTTTGTAAGATTTAAAGGATTTTAAAGATTTTACGATATTTTAACAGATTTCAAGGAATTTTAAATAGATTCAAATAATTTAAAGGTATTCGAAAGGACTTTAATGAT
>NC_046659.1:154390390-154451603 GCF_010883055.1 Belonocnema kinseyi
TGTAGGGTATTTTTTTTAAATTCAAGGAATTTTTCATTGATTTCAATCAAATGAAGGGATTCCAAATAATTAAAAATATTTTTTAAACTTTCAATCGATTTCAAGGAATTTGAAATATTTGAAGGTATTTAAAAAATTCACAAGATATTTCCAAAGTTTGTCAATAATTTTGAAGATATTCGAAAGGATTTTTAATATTTTAGGATATTTAAAGGATGCCAAGAAATTTTCAATAAATTTCAATAATTTAAAAATATTACCAAGGATTTTAATGATTTTAGGATATTTTAAAAGATTTAAAGGATTTTTAAATAGATTGAAATAATTTGAATGTATTTCCAAAGGATTTTAATGATTTTAGGGTATTTAAAAAAATTAAGGTATTTTTAATAGATTTCAATAAATTGAAGAGATTCTAAATTATTAAAAATATTATTAAAAATTTTCAAACCTTCCAATAGATTTTAAAGAAATTGAAATATTTTAAAGTATTTCAAAAAAATTTCCACGATTTTAAAAAAGTTTATAAATAATTTGAAGATTTTCCAAATGAGTTTAGAGATTTTTGGGTATTTTATGAGATTTTAAGGCAGTTTCTGAGCCATTTTAATAATTAGAAGGAATTCCAAAGGACTTTTAAGATATTTAAGGGAATTTAAAAATATTCCAAGGAATTTGCAATATATTGCAATCATTTGAAAGGATTTAAAAATATTTTTAAATATTTGAAATATTTGAGAGGTATTCCAAAGGATTTCAATGATTTGTGGGTATTTTATAAGATTCTAAGGATTTTTCAAGCGATTTCAATAATTTCATGGGATTTCAAAGGAATTTAAAAATATTTTAGGGTATTTTAAAAGATTCTAAAGAATTTTAAGTAGATTTCATTATTTGAAGGTATTCGAGTGGATATAAATTTCAAAAGATTTGAAATGTTTGTTGGTATTTTGAAAGATTCCAAGGAATTCTGAATAAATTTCAATAGTTTAAACTTTCGCAGGATTTGACATATTTTAGGGTATTTTATTAGACTTTAAGGAATGTTTAATTGATTAAACAAGGTGGTCGCTGGACCGGGGAACCGGAAAATGGCCGAGAATTTTTTGAAAACGGGAAGTGACTGTGAATTTTTTTACCGGGAATTTTACAAATTTGTAGAAGAAAAATCTGTTCACTTTCGATTTCAACAGTTTTTTAATAATTAGTTGAATTTTTATGTTTTTTAATTATGCTATTATTTTGCTTACAATGCGTAATTCAAATTTTTTTTACTTGAAAAATTTTCAATTTGAAATTTTTATTTCTAAGTTTATATTTTTAATTTGAAGAATTTTTAAATGCTTTCTTAAAGTCTTGAACAAACAAAAAATAAAAGCCTTTGATGTTGAAAATTTTTTATAAAAACATTTTTATTTAATAAATTTTTTATCTGTACTTTAATTAATAAAACGTGAACAAGAACGATTTGACGAAACGATTTTAAACCAGTTTAAAATTTAAGAATTTTCTGATTTTAACGTTAAAATTTTAACGGTTTCAATTTGAAAGTCTTAGTCATTAAACAAATTTGCACGTCTAACTGAAAATTTATCAAATATTTTCAACTTCAAAATAACTTCATAATAATATATTCCTAATTAAAGGATTTTATTAAGTTTAAAATATTGTTTTAGTCTCAAATATTCCATTTTTAACCCATTCAATTTGAAAATTTTATTTAAAAAGAAATATTAATCAATGAATATTTAACAACATTTGAATTTTTATTTATGACAAGTAAATTGAAACCAAATATTTAAAAGTAAAGAATCTTTAACTGAATTTTTTGTCATAGAAAACCTGGAATAGTTAAAGTTTCGAAAAATGCTTAATTTGTAAGTGAAATTTTTTAATTTTGATGTATAATTTACAAATGAACATTTGTAGAAAAGATTTGAAAAAATTTTAAATATTCTCTTAAGATAATTTAAATAAATAAAAAATCGTTTTTAATTTTCTTAGGAATCTTAAAAAAGTTTTTTTATTCTTTTGAAGCCTTTCAAAATTCTTGAAAAGAATCTAATTTTTTTGTTCAAAATCTGCGAAAATCTACATTTTGTTTTATATTAGGCTATCATTTCAAGTTTTTCATTAAGTTTAAATCTTTTCAAAAACTCTAAACATCTCTTAAAATTACTCAAATTTCGCCTGCAAATAATAAATGTTCAATTGTTATTTCTACATCCTAATTGTAAATAAATTTTCTAAAATTTGCAGGTTTTCTGAAAATTCTAGAAAAAATTCATATAATTTTGACAAATATTTAGAAGATCTGAAAAAAATTCCAAAATCATTTTAAATTTAAAATAAATTTAAATTAACTTCTAGATTTGTCAAGATTTTGAAATAAAATTGTGAAGCTTTCCAAGGATGTTTAAACTATTTAAAAAGAAAATAATTGAATTTCTAATTTAGGAAGTGTTCAGTTAAAAATTTTAAAGTTCATAGATTGATTTTTTAATTTAGAGCATTGAAAATGGTAACGTGGATTTATATTTTTTATATTGAAAAATGTTCGTACCTTCAATTTTATACGCGTAAATTATTGAGCATTTTAATACACAATTTTTTAATTAAAAATGTTTAAATTCGAATTTTGAAAGGTCGAAATTTAACAGTTCCACTTTGAGTACTTTCATTTGCAGCTCAGTTTTTATTACCTTAAGTGGAAATTTGTTTAGCCATAGTGTTCCATTTTTTAAATTTCATTGACCGTGAAAAATGTTTTCGAATCGGGAAAAAACGGGAAATGACCAGGAATTTATTTCGTCGATTAAAACGGCCACCCTGAAATTTCAATAAATTGAAGAGATTCTAAATTATTTACAATATTTTAGGAAATTTTAAAAACTTTCAATAGATTTCAAAGAATTTGAAACATTTTAAGGTATTTCAAAAATTCCGAGGATATTTCAAAAGTTTAACAATAGTTTTGAAGATATTCTAAAGGATTTTAGGATATTTTAAAAGATTTCAAAATTTTTTGAATAGATTTCAATCATTTGTAAGTTTTTCGAAGAATTTTAATTATTATAGGGTATTTTATCAAATGTTAAGGGACTTTAAAAATATTCTAAGAAATTTGCAATATATTAAAATCATTTGAAAAGATTTAAGAAATATTTTAAAAGATTTGAAATATTTGAGATGTCTTCCGAAGAATTGTAATGATTTGTGGGTATTATATAAGATTCTAAGGATTTTTCAAGCGATTTCAATAATTTCAAGGGATTCTAAAGGACTTTTAAAACATTTTTGTGTATTTTAAAAGACTCTAATGAATTTTTAATATATTTCAAGGGATTCCAAAGCATTTTTAATATTTCTAAAAACTTCAAAGAATTTTCAATCAATTTCAATAATTTGGAGGTATTCAAATGGATATAAATTTCAAAAGATTTGAAATATTTATTGGTATTTTGAAAGACTCCAAGGAATTCTGAAGATCTTTAAAGAATTTTAAATGTTTTAAAAATATTGCAAAGGATTTCAAATATTTAAGGATATATTATATATTTTAAACCCTTTGAAATCCCTTTAAATTATTTAAATCAACTACATTTTTTGTTGAATTTTTTTAAATTCCTGAAACTATTTCAAATCTTTTGAAATTCCTTAACAATTTTTTAGATAAATGAATCTTAGAAATTTTTTAAATAGATTCTCAAATATTTCAAATTCTTTTAAATTTATTAAATGACTGAAAAGTCAAATGAAAATTCCTTGGAATCTTTTAAAATACCCTAAAATATTTCAAACCCTTGAAAATCCCTTTAAATTATTTAAATCAATGACAAATTCCCTAAAATATTTTAAATCTTTTGAAACCCAATTAAATGACTAAAGTCAATAACAAATTCCTGGGAATTTTTTTAAATACTAAAAAATATTTTGAATCCATTGAAATCGCTTTAAACTATTAAAACGAATTGGGCATTAGTTTTAATCTTTCAAAATTCCCTAAATAGTTAAAATCCTTTGAAACCCAATTAAATTGCTGATGTTGACAATAGCAAAATGCCCTAAAATATTTTAAATACTTTGAAATCCCTTTAAAATATTAAAATAAATTATACATTAGTTAGAACCTTTTAAAATTTCTTAAAATATTTGAAATCCTTAAAAACCTAATTAAACTACTGAAGTCAATAAAAAATTACTTGGCATTTTTTTAAATGCCCTAACATGTTTTGAATCAGTTCAAAGGAAGGATACAAAGAAAAAGGAATTTGTCGCCGACTCACTTGAAGATCCTTATGATAGGACTTTTGATCGCCTCCTGGAACATGCCAAGTAATTTTTAGATTTTTACTCTCAATTTTTGCTTTGATTTGATTATTTTCTAAAGAAATGCACATCTCTATTGAAATAAAAAACAGA
This sequence comes from Belonocnema kinseyi, assembly GCF_010883055.1. Taxonomy (NCBI): domain Eukaryota; kingdom Metazoa; phylum Arthropoda; class Insecta; order Hymenoptera; family Cynipidae; genus Belonocnema; species Belonocnema kinseyi. Next base: position 154,394,813 of record NC_046659.1, read on the forward strand.
TCGAAGAGTTTTACTTAGGATGTTTTTGTACTGCTTTTTTATTTTAGTTTTATTTTAACACTATTTAAAATTAAATATTTAATCCATACCGTGAGCTAAGATTATAATAAGCAATTTTAAATTACATAAATGTAGCTTACGTTAGAAATAATTAAATCTAAAGAATATTATAATTTGGTCTTAAAGATTTAAATATAGAAATTAATTTTTATTTGGGCCTTATATGTGATGATTATTATTTGTATATTTACATAAAAACTTACGTTGTTCGAGCGTGCTTGAGTTTGTTTAAAAAATTCAAGGATTTCAAAGAAAAGGCAAAAGTCAGAGAATTTCTTTAAAAATAATCTGGGTTGGTACAAAGTCACTTTCAGTCACCTTTTTTTCAAATCACTTTTTAACAATAAAATCAACAAATATAAATTAACCCGTATATAAACATTATTGAATTCAGGTCTATACCTATTTCTGAATTACCTTGAATTTTTTTGATATATTTTAAGATATTTTACAAGATTCCAAAATTTAAAAAAATAGATTTCAATAATCTGGAGGGATTTCAAATGATTTTAAATATTTTATGGTATTTTTTAATATCCCATGGTATTTTCAAGAGCTGTAAAAAGTTTGAAGGGCTTAAAAAAGATTTTAAATATTTTAGGATATTTTAAAATATTGCAAAAAATTTTTAATAGATTTCAATCCTTTAAAGGTATTTCAATGGATTGTAAATATTTTAGTGTATTTTTAAAACTTCTAAGGTATTTTCAAGAGCTTTAAAAAGTTTCTATAAGTTTCTTATACATTTTAATAATTCGAAGTGATTCCTTAGGATTTTAAAGATATTAGTTATTTTTAAAGCTTTCAAGGAATTTTGAAGAGCGTTAATATCTTTTAAAGGATTTAAAAAGATTTCATAGGATGTGAAATATTTTAGGATACTTTAAAAGATTCCAAGAAATTTTGAATAGTTTTAAATAATTTGAAGTAATTCCGAAGTATTTAAAATATTTTAGGGTATTTGAAAAGATTCAAAGGAATTTTTAATAGATTTCAATATTTTGAAGTGATTCCTAAAGATTTTAAAGATTTTATACTCTGTTCCTCGAGAGAAGGCATTATGCCTACAGAACGACCTATTTTGTTTTTCTTTGCGTAGCGTGTTGTGAAATTTTTTCAAGAACGCGAGGTTTCTGGAGATGTTTTGGCTGAAAAACTCTTTTTCTAGATTGATTTCAAGTCGCTGATTGTACAATTATTCATTTTTAACTTCTTCATTATAAAAAGAGCGAGTGAAAGATTCAACTGGTTAAGGTCTGGAAAAATTCCTTCAAACAATTCGAGAAAGAAAACCACAAAAAGTAATAAACATTAAACTGGGACTAAGGGACCAATGAGAAGAGAAATGCAAAACTACATGTAAAAAAAAGGGTAAGGACCCTCCTGGACCAAGAAACGACAATTCTATTCGCCTATGTCGGGCCTTCTTTCGGGGAACAGAGTATAGTGTACAGGGTGGCCGCTAGACCGGAAAATGACGGGGATTTTTATGGGACCGGGGAAACCCGGGAAATGGCAGTGAAATTGTTTTTTTGACATATATTTTAATTTAAAGAATTTTAAAATGCAGTTTAAAAGTTTAAAAAAATATAAGGTTTTTACGAATTTTCAGAAGAAAAATATGCCCAAGTTCGATTTTAACAGTTTTTAAAATAATTAAAGTGCAATTTTGCGGATTTAAACAATTAAAAATTAAAAGCATTTGAAGTTGAAATTTTTTGATAAAAAAACAGTTTTATTTTATCAAATGTAAATATAAATAAATAAATAATTTTTAAAATGGATCTGTACTCTATAGTAGAAAATTTATGTATTTGCTTGAAAATTCAACATTTTGGTTGACATTTTTTTTCTTTATTGACTAAAGAGTCTTTCTTACTTGAAAAATCAACTCTTGTGGAAAATTCGTATTTTTTGGTTGAATTCAACTGTTTTTAATTTAAAATCGAAACTTTTTTAGTTATAAAGTTAAATTATTTTTGTGAAAATTTAATTTTCATAGAAGATTCATCATTTTGATTTTTGGTGAAAAATTACTTTGCTTTTAACTTACAATTTAACTAATCCAGATATTTATTCCATCATTTTAGTTGAAAATTTATCTTTTCTTGAAAATTAATGATTTTGTTAACATTTCATCTTTTTTGGTCGAAACTTAATATTCTTGGTTGAAAATTCATGTTTTTGGTTGCAAATTTGTCTATTCCAGTTAAAAATTATTCATTATAGTTTAAAATTCATGGTTTTGGGTTTAAATTTAAACTACTCCAGTTAAAAAGTCATTATTTTATTTAAAAAGTCATAAACCTTAACTGATATTTGAACTGTTTTGTTACAAACATTATTTTATTGGTTGGAAATTAATTTTTTTAACTGAAAATTTAACTATTCTTTTTTTTGTTTTTTTTTTTTTTTTTTAGTTGAAAATTCATCTTTTTTATGAACATTTTAATTGAATTCAATAGAGTGTCCACATTAATTTTATTTAGTAGAATTCATTTTTTGACCGGGAATTCTACAAAATTTTTATTCAAAAAATGTTGTCCAACTTTGATTTCATCCGTTTCTTTAAATAACTCATTTCAGTTGTGATTTTGATAAATTATTATATCATTTAATTTAGAATGCTTATTTGAAAATCTTGCACTTTAAAAATGTTCCATTTTAGATTTTTAATTTTTAAAAACATATATGAATTTAAATAATTTTAAAATGCAGTTTTAAAGGTTAAAAAATTACAAGTTTTTAAAATCGAAGATTTTTTAAATAAAAAACAAGGTGGCCGTCGGACGGGTAAACCGGGAATTTTACGAATTTTTCAGAAGAAAAATCTGTCCAAGTTCGATTTTAACAGTTTTTTAAATAATTAAAGTGCATTTTTGAAGATTTAAACAATTAAAAGCATTTGAAGTTGAAAATTTTTGATAAAAAACAGTTTTATTTTATCAACTGTAAATATGAATAAATAAATTATTTTTGAAATGGATCTGTACTCTAAGTATAGAAATCAGGACAATAATTGATTTGACCAAACAATTCTAGATCTGTTCAAAATTTGAGAATTTCCAGATTGTAACTGTTTCAATCCGAAAGTCTTGATAAGGATTGAAATTAATATATCATTTATTCCGATAATTTTATTTTTAATTACAAATTTTCATGATTTATTAATAATCTACTTTTAATTCAGAGTTTCAGGTATTCTTTTATATAATTTTTTATATTAAATTTAAAAAATTAATTTACAAATATATTATTTCTAATAATTTTTTCAGCTATTGAAAAATGTAAATGTGCGTTTTACTATTTTCAACTTAAAAATTAAATTCACGAGGAAATTGAAATCAAATATTTAAAAGAAAACAATTTGAAACTGAATTGTTTTACATAGAAAGCTTTGAATCTTTATAGATTTTCGAAGAACTTTTAATCTTTTAGCGTTACAATTTTAATTCTTCTATTTAAAAACTGTTTAATTTATAAGTGAAATTGTTAAATTTTGACGCATAAATAACAATTAAACATATTATTTTTAGAATTTTTTTTAGTAATTTTAAGAGATACGTAAAAGTTTTTAAAAGATTTAAAATTAATTAAAAACTTGAAATTATTTCAAGTAATTTAAACGATGTGTGTTAACATTTTTTTCAGAACTTCTGAATATATTTTTAAATTAATCGAAATTTTCCTAAAATTTTTGAAAATCCAGAAAATTAAATAAAATCCTTCAAATCTTCCATGTTCTTCTTTGATCATTTTTTTAATCTCTTATAATCTTCTTCAACTTTCTGTTACAATAATTTTTCAAGGGAAAAGTCATTTTCAATTTTCCTAAGAATCATAAGAAAATTTTTATTTTTTGTAGTCTTTAAAAATTCTTTAAAAAATTTTAAAAATTTTGTTTGAAATCTGCAAAAATCTAAATTTATTTTAAATTCGGCTGTAAGTATTTCAAATTATTTCAAGTTCTAGAAATTATTTCAAGTTAAAAAAATATTTTTCAATTTTTAATATGTCTAGCTTAAAATTATTAAAAATAATGTAATTTTGAACATTTTTAAAGTTCATTGCTTGATTCTTTAATTTAGACTATTCAAAATGTTAACGTGGATTTATATTTTTGGAACTTAATTTGAATCTTTGAGATCTATAATTTATAAAAGGTCTAAATTTTGCAGTTTATTTGAATTTCATTTAAGATTGTTTAATTGAAAAGTGTTAGTACCTTTCATCTGGTACGTGTAAATTTTTGAGCATTTGAATACCCAAATTTTTAAATAGAAAACTTTTAAACTTCAATTTTAAAAGTTTGGAATTTAAGGGCTCCACTTTGAATGCTTTAATTTGTTGTTTATTGTTTATTGCTTTATACGGAAAAATGTTTAGAATATAGTTTGATTTTTTAAATTTCATTGGCCATGAAAAATGTTAGCGAACCGAGAAAAAACCGGGAAATGACCAGAATTATTTTTCTTTGATTGAAACGGCCACCCTGAGATTTAAAATATTTAAGGATAATTTACAATATTCCAAGAAATTTTGAACATATTTCAATAATTTGAAGGGATCCTCAAGGATTTTAAATATTTTATTGTATTTCATAAGATTTAAGGAGTTTTTTTGATAGATTTCAAAAATTTGAAGGGAGTCCAAAATATTTTAAATATTTGACGGTATTTTAAAAAATTTTAAGAAATTTTCAAAATGATTTCAAATGATTTTGAATATTTTATGATATTTTAAAAGATTTCAATAAATTTTTAATATATTTTAATAATTTGAAGGGATTCTCAAGGATTTTAAATATTTTATTGTAATAATTTCAATCATTGGAAGATATTTCATAGGTTTTAAATATTTTATGATATTTTAAAAACTTCCAAGTAATTTTAAGAGATAGAAAACTTTCAAAAGAAGGTATTTCAAAAGATTCCAAAGATATTTCAAAAGGCTATCAATAATTTGAAGGCATTAAAAAGTATATTAAGATTTTAGAGTATTTTATAAGATTTTAAGGAATTTTAATATTTTTAAGGAATTCCAAATGAGTTTTAATATTTTAGGGTATTTTTTAAAATTCGAAAAAATTTCAAGAGGTTTAAAAACTTTATACGAATTTAAAAAGGTTAAAAATATTTCAGGATATTCTTAAAACTTCCAAGGAATTTTAAGAGCTTTAAAAACTTTCAAAATATTTCAAGGGATCTGAAATATTTTAAAAGATTTAAATGATTTTTTATCTATTTGAATCATTTCAAGGTATTTAAAGGAATTTTAAATATTTTTAAAGATTCCAAGAAATTTTTAATAAGTTTCAATAATTTAAAGAAATTCCAAAGGATTTGAAAGATTTTAGGATCTTTTAAAAGATTTTAATGAAGTTTGAATCAATTTAAATCGTTTGAAGATATTCCAAAGGATTTCGAAGATTTTATGATAGTTTAATGAATTTCGAATAGATTTTAATCATTTGAAGATGATTCAAAGAATTTAAAAGATTTGAGAGTATTTTAAAAGTTTTTAAGAAAATTCTAATAGAATTCAATTATTTCCGATTTAAAAATTAGTAACATTTGTTCACTTTTTCGGTTTTAATATGTTACTTTTTCAAGTTAATTAGACTAAGGTAGACTTGGGAATAATTAATTAAAATGTTGTTCATCTGAATTTGGATTATACCATTCACAAAAGATTCTGTATTAAAAATGTTGCCAGATAAGAATTTTGATCTTTGAATATTAATGGGCAGGAAAAATGAAAAGTTAGCCAAGAAAAACTTAGAGATTTTTGAAAATAAACTTTTGCGGCCACCCTAATAATGTTACTTTCATAAGTTAAAGAACATCGTTTCCTAATTTTGTATATGTGTATATGTGTATATTGTATGTGTATTTATAAAATTCAGATATTTGGTCATTGTTGTGTACTGATTTCCGATTATTTTTTAATTATTTAAGCATTATTTAATGTTTTGAAGGGATGTAGAGCCCAAATCGTTTAAAAATGCTATAGGTGCTTACTATTCCAATGGCTCCGCATTAAGAAAAATTTTGTATGGAGTTGTCAGGGATTTTTTTTCTTCAGAATTTCAGTAGTTACCTTGGAAAATACTTTTGTGTTCCTTTAAAAAATTCGTTTACAAAGTCAGTTTCTATACATGAAAAAGACCTTGTACACGATAACTTACTGGCAAATTTGACAAAAAACAATGTTTATTTAGAAATCAGCCGCCAAAACAACCACCGAATCTGGGACTCTCCTACATCAACTCGAGTTCAGAAGGGAGTTACATCCAAACTCCTGCTAGGCCGAAAATCTTGACTTCGGAATCCGAAGAAGATTTGAAACTGCCAACCCCGAAAAAGAAGCCAAGGTTAAAAAAGTCAGGCTCAAAGCCTGTTAAATCCAAGACAAAGACAATAAAGTCATCCAAATTAGTAAAAGAGAAAGCTGCAGTTGACGACGGTGATAAGGTGAAAACCTCCACCAAACCTAGTAGAAAAAAGACTGATGAGGAAAATTTAAAACCACCAACCAAGAGAAAAAGAAGAAGAATCAGCAGTTCTTCAGAAGACAGTCCAACTGATTTGGTTTTGGATAAAAGAAATAGTATTTTAGAATCTAGTTCCGAGGACGAACCCAGGATTCCCAGTAATTTAGCAGATTTCTCATTCACTCAATCCCCCGAGATTATCAAATCTTTGCCTAATATTGCCGATGACAATGAGCCTGATAATATTGAGAATGTTGAAAATTACATTTCAAACACGGAGAAACTTGATAAAAGAAGTAACGAATTCTCACCCAAGTCAAGTTTTCACTCTGAAGAAAGTGTTTCTACTCAAAAAGATTTTTATTCCAGCAAGACTGATTCTGTGATAAGTTCGAAAATAGTGTTCCATAAGAGTCTAAAAGAGTGCTCTGTTGTAGTAAAACGATGCGATTCGATGATCAGGAAAAAAAAAGGTTTGTTCAACTTAAAACCTTGTTCAGTTAAAATTCCTCGCCTCGACATAAAATCTAAAAGGAAAGTCAAGGCCTTGATTAGTAAAGTTCTCGAAAGAAAAAGTAAAGACGAAACAGAACTGGAAAAAGTAGTAGAGAATGAAATTGTTCTTACAAATAATATTTCCATCAAAGAAACTAGTTCAAGAAAATCATTGCTGGAAGGAATATTTGATATGAAATCCCAATTAAGCGAAAGTCTGCCCCTTAAGGACTGCGTCGTTAAATTAACTCGCATAAACCCCCCGAGAAATTCCTTTCCGGGAACCTTATATAGTAGCACTCCCTTCGTGAGAAGGAAGAATGATAATCTCATATTGGAAGGATTTTCACCTATAGCAATGGAGATAAGCAACATTGCAGCTGTGTCTGAATCTTTTCGAACCCCACCGTCTGAAATTGAATCCACCGTCGTCACATCGAGAAAAGTTAGCGAACCTCGTCTACAATTGGAAGATATCAATTCCAATAATAATAATAATAATAATCATCACAGTAATCCTCCTCCCACACCTTTCGAGTTTAATTCTGAAATTTTGAATGCTAGTTCCGATTATTCCGCAATCGACTGGACGACTGTTAGCTTGAGTGATTCTCAATGTATCAAATTTAGAGAAGAATTACAAACTCCTGTACCTGCAAACAAAACTGATGAAGACTTGTCAGCGACTGTACCACTATCAGTCAGTAAAGATTTCGAGCCGATTACGAAGCCATTTGATTTTGTCGCCGAGAGGAATTTAAATTTGATTCCAGAATATGAAAAATCCGCCTCGCTCTTTGACGACACGATGATTTCTGAAATCCAATACACGCGAGAGAAAAAAAGTCCATTAAAAATTGATGAAAAGAGTTTAGAACTTTCGCCGATGATGCCATCCCTTACAAAAATGTCGCCTTTAAAGGATGTATTTGCGATGGACTCGTCGTCGATATTAAATCAAAGTGATTTCAAGGGCTTTGAGAGTCCAACTATGAGGAAACTTTCACCCATGACTGCGATTCCCGCGAGTATCGTTAATTCTCTCTCTTATGAAGACACGGACAAAAGTTTCATTCTGGAAAGTGAAAAAGGCAAACACATTCGATCGCTGGCGTTCGAGAAGAGATTGTCAGGTGGGCCAAGTCCAAGAAAGTGTCTCAATTTTGAAGAGGAGCCGAAAATTTGTGACGAGAATTTTATTTCTCTGGGTAAGGATTCTTTTGGTCAGGAGTCTTTCAGCAAGGAATCTATCAACTCAGAATCTTTTACCAAGGAATCTATTAAAGATTCTCTCATTGAATCTTTTGATCCAGATTCATTTAGTCAAAACTCTAGACAAAATTTGCTCAGTGAAGAGTCAACAAACAAAGATTCTTTCTCTCAAGAATCTATATCTGAAGTAAGTATCACCTGTGATTCTGAGACTAAACTTGGTAGCAAATTAGAATTGGCTGATTCGACTAGCGAATCTTCTTACAAATTAGAAGTTTCCCAACCTTCCGTGCGAAGTGCAAGTATCCTCTTGGAAGATGAAAAGGGCGAAATAAAAGAAGAAAGTGAAAAGACTGTTGAAGAAAATGCTGAGGAAATTCTTGAGGGAAACGAAGAAGAAATTTCCGAGGAGAAAGAAGAAGAAATTGCTGAAAACGAGGCTGTGATCACTAGTGAAATTAATTTCAGAGAGTCGATTGGCTCTTTGAATCGACTGAAAGATCCGATTAGAATAACTCATCAGAGGAAGAGGTATAAGAATTGGGGAATGCAACTGACGGCAATTACCGAAAACGTAAGCAGAAGATGTAGTGAAAATGAAGCTGAGATTTGTCCCCTGGTGGAAAAAGTTGAGGTTGATCCAATTCTGGAACATACCGTTTCTGTGACGAATAATGCTTCTTTGAATAATGGTAAGGATGAAGATGTACCGGAACAACATTTGTTCTTGAAACCTGGCAAGTCTTGGGCGAGATCATTGTCGATTTTAAATAATATTCACTCCAGAGATGATATGGATAGACTCTCTGTTGGGAAAGGAAAAAAATGGAGGAACAGTGTCATTTCTATCCTCGATATGCAAAGTAAAGGTGATGAGAACATTATCAATTATAATCTAAGTAGTTTGCTCTTAGCTTGGTGGAATGATTTTCTAAGTTTAGAGAAAATTAATCTCGCTTTCAGGTCATGCAGTTGAATTCCTGTGCACCCCATTTCCTCCTTTTTTTTCGCACGTAAACTTAAGGTGTTATCAGAATGAACTAATTTTCTTTCGACTATTCCGAAGATCATTTAAGGGCATGTGATACTTAGAAAATTGTCGATTTTACCAGTTTTAGGTTCCGACGGCTTTTTTTCTTTAATAATCAATATTTTGTCTTAAAAATTTGGGACATGATAGCGACCATGCTAACGGACGTCCCCACACACTTTTTTTTTGGTTTAATTCAAGAAAGTTTTAATTTAGCAAAATCTGATTAATTTGCATTGCGCTTAGGAATTAGTATCGATTTTACCAGTTTTAAGTTCCGACGGCTTTTTTTCAAGAATAATCAATATTTTGTCTTAAAAATTCAGGAAATGATAGCGAACATGCTAACGGACGTCCCCGCACACTTTTATTTGTGTTTTTTTTTTTCAAAAAATTTTTTGATATTGCTAACAACATGTGTACATTTGGAGGTTACGTATGTTACAATTCTCCTGTGCGTTACTTCCAAACTACACAATATTTTTGGCCGAAAACTTTGGACTTGCAAATAAACATAGTAACTAATCTCCTGAAACTAACTCTTTTTGCAGGCAATCAAAAAAGTTTATTTCATTAATAATTTTTAGATTATCGGAAAGGCAGAGATGAAAAACCTCAAAATAATACATATGCATAAAATTTTTAATTAGCACAATACATTTTTTTGTTATTATCCCTCAAAAAAGAGTCCGGGGACGTCCGTTATGATATTTTGTAGCATCTCCCAATTCAGCTTTTAAAAATTTTCATTTTTGTGGAAAAAAATCCGGGGAAACTGTAGGTATCACATGCCCTTAAATTTAAATTAGCGCCTTATGCACGTAAATCCTGTCCCAGGGAATCGAAAATCCCACATAGTTTATAGATATCACACTCTTTCACCTCTTCTTGTCTATCCCCTTTTTTTTAAAGAGAAAACGGGAATTTACTTCTCATCGTAGCAAAATTCAAATTTTTATTATTTTAATAATTTTGGCCAATTTAGCAAAAGTGATTTCAACTTTATCTCTAGTTGCAGAGCAAATAAAAAATTTCTTATTAGATTACGGATTTATTTACTATTTCAGGTTTTAGGGATCTCAAAATTTTCCGAGGATTTTTCAGATTATCTCAGTTTACTCTAATTGAATTATAATTGATTATTGTCCAAGTGTACTTATTGTTGTTGACATTAGGGTCAAAATATCTCAAGTGTGCCACTTTTCAATCGATAGTTCTATTGAATATCAAAATAACTTCCCTAAAATATTTTTGCAAACAAATTTTTTTTTCTAAGTTATTAACAATCAAAGTTCTTGATCATTTTTTTTCAAAAATCGATTACTCGCGAACGGTTCATCGAGATTCAACAAAAGAGTTATGAAATTTTTTGTTAAGAAGTATACTTTACGCTAAAAAATTGTTCGGTGGTAAAAAAAACATTTTTTTAATGTTTGAATAATCGTTTGTTTTGAACAATTGAAAATTAATTAAGCATCGTATTGAGTACAATATGGCACGAATTTTCAACTAAAATGATAAATTTTCATGAAAAGATGAATTTTTAACTGAATTAATGAAGCTTCAATACAAAACCTGAATTTTTAATAAAATAGTTTAATCTTCAACAAAGTATAGTGAAATTTTCAACAAAGAAGATTAATTTTCTACAAAATAATTATATTTATTTTAAACAATTATTTCTCAACCAATAAAAGAACGTATTTTCAACAAAATATTTACATTTTTAACAAGAGATGAATTTTGAACTAAAATGATGATTCTAAAAGAAATTTTCAACTTAAAAGATAATTTTTAACACAGAAGAGGGGATGAATCTACAAAAAAAATGAGTTCAACTTTCAACCAAGTTGCTGAATTTCTGACCAAAAAAGAGGACTTTTTTAAAAAAAATAGCTGTATTGTGAAGAAAAATTCTACTGTTTTTTTAAAAATGCAACAATTCAGTAGGAAATTGAACTACTTGGTTGAAAATACACACACACACAAATATTTATATATAAATTTTTTTCTTTACTTGAAAATTCAACTTTCTTTTAAAAAATTTGTCTTTTATCTCAAAAATTAAAATTCTTTGATTAAATTTTAATCTATTTATTTTGTTTAAAAATTCAACCATTTTTCATTGAAAATACTTCTTTTTATGCTGAAAATTCAACTATTTGGTTAGAATAAGGCACTCTTTGCTTCATATGGTATATATATGGCACAGTGCATGTTATATACATTAGGATGGTCCAAAAATACATTGCAACATTTTTTTTACTCAAGAGGGCTAGCCTGTCCCAAAAAAGTTTCCATTTTTATTTGATTAACACGATGAAATTTTGAATTTTCGAAATATTGAGCTCATACTTCGTAGTTTGATCGAAACGTGCCAATTTTTTTAAGGATTGAAGAGAAATTTCTACAAAATACAATTATACTTATAACTTTTATGATTAATGAAAATTAACAATTAAACTAAGGAACTATTTGAGAGGTGTACCCTTTTTTCTCAAATTGGTATCCTATACTACTTTTTCTTGAATAATTACTAATTATTTAATGATTAACATTAATTAATGATTAACAAATTTCCATTTGTTTAAATAATAATAATGAATCTTTATTGAGTTCGTAAAAAAAAGGATATATGCATGACGATCAGATATAACGTGAGAACACAAAGGGCGAGAAACAGCTTAAAGCTGCTTTGAAACCTAATCCCCTTAATCTATTTAAAGCTATAAGTAAAAAAAGTTTATAAAAACTAGGGTTTGTATATCAAGTTTTCGAGATCATCGCAGAACTAGAAAGGGACAGATTGTGGTATACCATAATGTGAATTACTCTTGAGATTATATTAAAATTCGGAGCTTAAAAATTATTTGTATTGGCTCAATCATTTTTTTCTCGATAACTTTAAAAAAATAATATAAAATGAAATACATACAATTATTTTTCTAACTATATACTGTATAGAAATAATATATTAAACATTTTTTAATCGTTTGAACAAATATAATTTTTTTGAAGAATTACTTTTTCTCAAATATTTTAAAATCGTATTTTATTAATTGAACATAATATTGAATGATTCGGAAGAGTAGTTAAAAATTCTGTTAAAAACGTCACGTCATAGTTTAAACAATTTTTATTCTTCTATCTATTTTGAATTTGAAGGAAATTAAAAAAAAACAATAATAAATTGTATAAACAATGATTTGAAGCATTTAGCAGAATTTAGTACTTAAAATCATTTAATATTATTCTTAATTCATAAAATACGATTTTTAAAATATTTTTTAAAAACAAATTTTGTTTAAATAAATTATATTTATTTATAAATCATACACTATACATTCAGAAAAATAATTGTATGTATTCCATTTTATACTATTTATTTAAGTTTTCAAACGAAAGCTGCTTGAGCAAGTAACAATTTTGAAACAAATAGAAATTTGTAATTCATTAGAGGAAATGTATGACAATTATGTAATTATCCAAAAACAAGTAGCATAGTTAACCAAATTGAGAAAAAAGTGGACATCTCTGGCTCAATTTTTATATATTTTGAAAATAAACAATAATTAATTATTTAAATAATTCATAATGTTTTTGAAAAAATGTAATACTGCAAACAATGAATAAATTTTACATTTCATTAAAAAAATACAATTTTTTCACATTTTCCGGGGAAAATATTTGTTTAAATAAGTTACAGGGGTTTAAAAAACTAAAAATTGTTTAAAAATAAAAGTTATTAGTATGTTTTTATTTCGTAAATACTCTTCAATCCCTTAATATTTGAATTTCGAAAAAAATTACGGACTTTCTTTCTCCGGAAATGGATACTTGGAGGGGGGGGGGGGGGCTTGCCTTTTGCTCGAAAAGCGGTTTTTGGACCACCCGAATACACATTATGTAGTATGCGGGACACAGATTGACCGTTTGATGTGAAATACATTCCACGCTAATTTTTAAATCATTTGTAAACGAATTATTCTGGTATGTATATTTTCATTAAAACAATTGCACGGCTGAATGATTCATTTCTTAAGATTTCCTGATTAACAGAAAAGAAAAAAACGCATATGCTTTAAGTTTGTCCAATCAAAAAATATCTCGGATTACAATGATGAATCTGATTATCAAAGTATGTATGTACTAATATGTATTTCATCCAACGAAAAGTATAATTTTCTCATTTCGTACAAATACTTGTATAACAGATTTTATCCATTCGTCTTAATTTATGTATGAATTTATAATCGCAGAATATAATTATTTCTCAATACATATTTGCTAAGATGTGCAATATGAATGTACATATAAGTAGAATGCATAGGCAGATTTATTTTCATCGTGAGTGCTCTATTCTATTGAAAGGCAATACTTCGAATAGTCCCTCCATGAACGCGGAGCCTTTAAAGTGGGGGTAAGGTTCGAGCGCAGTTGAGGAGAAAGCGCCCTATTGAGATGCTCGATTGTATAGTGTTAAAAATTCACCCTTCTCGATTAAAAATTCATATTATATATGCAGGTTGTCTAGTGACCTTGAAAACCTTGAAAACTTGGGACTCTCCTTGAATTTTTTTTAAACCTTGAAAACCTGGAAATCTCCTTGATTTTTTCACGGAAACCTTGAATTTTAATTATTCTTTTTTTTTTCTTTCTTTTAAAACAGTAATTTTATCGAAATGCGAAGAGTAATTTAAATTTTTTAGCCTATTATGAAAAAAAACATCTCGTTTAGAAAAATCTTGCTGCTAAAAATTTTTTAATTCGTCAAGATATAATTTATCTTTTGTTTATTACAGAATAAATAAAGATATTTCAAGGCACTTTTTGTTGAGGTGTTCAACTTAGAAATTATGAAAATTATTAGTTTAAAATTTCGATGTTATTCAGTTTCAGAATTAGAATAAGCCATCGCCTTACAACTGATTTTTCTAGGGGTTGACCACTCGGTTTTTGAGTACGCCAGATTTAAATCAAGATTTCACTGCATTTTTACAAACATTTTAAAACTTTAAAAATTTAAAGGATTTCAAAGATTTGAAAAATTTGAAACGATTTCAAGAGGTTTTAAAATATTTTAGAAGATTTCAAAATATTTCAAATAATTCAAAGACTTCAAAGAATATAAAAAGATTTTCCAAACAAAAGATTCAAGAAAGATTTTATAAACGTTTCACAAAGATTTCAAGGATTTCAAACATTCAAAAAAAGCGTGTACACTAGATTAAAAAGTTTTCACAAAAATTACCCATAGATTTCGAATATTTCACAAAGATTTTAAAACTTACAAAAGAGTTTAAAAATTTAACAATGGTATATTAAACCACATTTCTAAGATTTCAAAGCTTCTAAATGATTTTAAACTATTTCAAAATTTTTTAGGAGATATCAAAAGATTTTACTAAGATTTGTAATAATTTAAATAATTCCACCGAATTCACAAAGATTTCAAATATTACGAACATTTCGCTAAGATTTCGAACATTGCACAAAGATTTTAAAACTTTCAAAACATATAAAAGATTTTAAACGATTTAAAAATGTTTGACAAGATTACAAACGATTACAAAAGATTTCTCAAATATTTTAAAGAATTCTTAAGGATTTCAAAACATTTCAAGAATTTCAAAGATTCCAACAAGGGCACAGTACACCAGATTTCAAAGATTTCAAAACATTTAAAAGATTTTTAATGATATCAAAAGGTTTTAACAAATTTGAGAAGATGTGAAAAGATTTTAATAATTTCAAACGAAGAGAAAAGATTTCATGAATAAAGATTAAAGAAACATTTTTAAAATATTTCAAAGATTTTAAAAAATGTCACAAAGTTTTCGTAGATTTCAAAGCATTCAAGGACTTCAAAGTTTTCAAAAAGGATACAGTACAACAGATTTCAAAGGTTTAACAAAGATTTCAAATATTCCAGCGATTTTAAACAATTACAACCAATTTCATAACGATTTCACAAATATTTCAAATATTCCAGTGATTTCAAACGAATGCAAAAGACTTATAGAAGATTTCACAATTTCTTTAAAGAATTCATAAGGATTTCAAGAATTTCAAAACATTTCAAAGATTTTAAGCGATTTCAAAAGGTTTCAACACGGTTAAGAAGATTTCGAAAGACTTCAATGATTTTAAACAAACGCGAAAGATTTCGCAAACAAAGATTAAAGAAATATCTTACAAAGATTTCAAGAATTTTAAAGAGTTTGCAAAAGCTTTGAAAAATTCCAAAAGACTTCTCACAGATTTCACCGAAATTTCAAGCTTTCACTAAGGTTTGTAATACTTCAAAAAGATTTCACAAAGATTTCAATGATTTGAAAAACATTAAAAAGATTTTAAAATATTCCTAAAGATTTCACAAAGACGACTCATGTTCACAAAAAATTTAATTTTGTTCCTAAGATTCGCTAGACACCCTTATACGGTATAAAAGTCATCCTTCTTCTTGAAAAAAATATTTTTTTTTCTAAATTCAACTGTTCTTTGGAAAACTCGCTTCTTTGACTAGAAAGTTTTTAGTTAAAAATGCCACTATTTTGTTGAAAATGCAATATATGGATCGCCCATTACTAGAAAAATTGCCCGTGTGACAAGAAAATGTCTTAGCGCCGCCAGGCCAATAAAAACAGCAACCTGGCGGAGCCAGGCCCCGCCAGGCCTTGACTACGCCCCTGATAGTTAGTGAACGGCCCCTAATTTGGAAACTTTCACACGTTTTTATTTGGAGGAGTATTTTGAAAATTGCCTTGTGTGTGTTCTTCGTATCTATAGCTCTTTGTATGTGTTCTTCCTGATAATACCTTAACGAAACTAAATATAAGCGTAATACTTTCTGAAAGATTATGCAATTTTTAAAAAGACAAGTTTACTAGCTTTCTTTTTTGGAAAAAGTAAACAAAAATGTCGAATTTCGAAAGTAATTGAGTTTTAAAAAAGATACGTTATCTTTTCAAAAGCTTCAATTTCCTGAATGCAATTTTAAAATCTGAAACAAAATTATATAAAAGATTTAAAAACAAACGAAATTCCAAATTTTTGTCGCGAACACTTTATTAAAAAATATTTTATAGATTTCTTTTTTATCAGTAACTATTTTTACAACTATTTACACCTAATTTTTATCTCAATTTAACACAAAAAAAAAACAGTTTGCATGAAAATGAAGAAAAGAGAAAAAAAGGAAATTGCTTAAATTATATTAGTTTGTTGAAGAAATTAAATTGTAAATGGGTAGGTTTAACCTAAAAAATGATTGATCTCTTAAAAAATGTTAATTGTGATTCAAAATTTGAATGTCAGGAATCCTACAAAGTTGCGTGAAGCAACAGGATGATCCGAGAACGCCACAGAAATGTGGTGGCGGCGCACTGTCGCTGAATGGAAATTCCGAATACGAATCACGAGTCGACAGACTGAGCACTTTCGGATCCATCAGTCCTAACCGATTCGTGAAGCGGATCTCCATTCGTGTTGTACCTGACGTCAAAAAATTAGACGGTGTTGAAGACACTCAGTTTTTAGAAGCTTACGGAATTTCGTCAAATCAACCCATTAAAACGGTTCCTCCGTGTTTTTCGAGTTTGGAAGAGGACCGTAAGTTTGTAGGTAAGAAAAAATTCCGAAATATTCGCGTCATTGTGAAAACAAAGATACTGTGAAAATAATTGTGTCGTGAAGCATGAAACATGAGTCATTTCAAGAAGAAAGGTTGCTGCTACCGCAACAGGGAATGCTAATTAGACTATTGAAATGATTTCTTTATTTGGCAGAATCCCAAGAGACTCTGCTTCACAGTAATATTCAGTTTGAGGAATCAGTCATAAAAACCACCGACACGCCACCCCTCGTAACTGCCAAAGACGTTGTTTTGGAAAGATGTCGTCAGGATGATTATTTGCCCTTCGATGAATGCTACTCAGAAAAGTCAGTAATTTATTGTCAAGGTCCATTTCGTGGTTTTTCTCACCTTCAGACTTGATTTACAGGACGAAATTTTCTGTTTTTTTTTTTATTGTTAAATGTAGATTTTTACAACACTGTCGAAAAATTGGAGAAGGCGTTTATGGGGAAGTGTTTCTTCATGACAACGGATCTGATAATTCCGTTATCAAGATTATTCCCATTGAAGGTGACGTGAATGTAAATGGAGAACCCCAGAAAAAGTTCCACGAGATTCTTTCCGAGATTGTTATAGCAAAGTGAGTAATCGATTTTATTTTATTTCATAAATTATGATACAGTCTGTATGTTTTCCGGAAAAGGACAAAAATTTAAGTGGGAAAATTTTGGTTTTTGAAAAAAAATAAGTACTTGTTAGAGATTTTATTGGCTTATATATTTTTTTTATCTTGAAAAACTGAATGTTGAAGGTTATATGAGTCTGGTTTAGCATTCTTTTTATTGAAACGAAAATTTGAATCGATTTGAAATTATTATATCATAGAGTTTAATAAGTAATGAAAATATGTCTTTAGAAAATAAGAAATTCAATTAGTGATTATCGTTTGCAGTTAAGAGCATATTATGTAACATAAACGATAAATCTTAAAATTTCAATTGACTAAAATTCGCTTTCTAAAACTTCATTAAGTTGGTTTGAAATTATTATAGAATTTAATGAAAATTTTGTTTACAAAATAGATCAAATAAAGTAATTATCGTTAAAAAAAAGTTAAGGACATATTAGATTACATTTAAAGATAGCCTTAAAATCCCATAGGAAAATATCGTAAAGATAACGCTCTTATCTGTAGGAAATTTTCGTATGGGATTTTCAGGTTATCTTTAATTATAATGTAATATGTCTTTAAATGTTTTAAAATGATAATCACTTTTTATTTTCTCTATTTTTTCATCAACTTATTACATATTAAATTATATAAGAATTTCGAACCAACTTAATGATGGAGGAGGTGGTAAATCTTACTTTCTCTTATGAAATGATAAAGTAGTTGTATTTTCAACGAAAAAAGATGAATTCTCAACAAAAATTTTAATCGGTTATTTAAAATTAAAAAAAAAGTTAAATTGAATCGAAAAGGACGAAATGGTTAAATTTTCAACATAAAAGATTAATTTTCTACCAAAAAAGATGAATCTCAATAAAGTACATAAATATTTATCAAATACTTGAATTTTGTACGAAGAAGAATGAATTCTCTACAAAAAAAGACGATTTTTCAATAAGTTACATGAAATTTTACAAATAAGTAGTTTGAACAGTGAATGTGATGTAAATCCAAATTTTATTTGATTAATTTTCAGTTTATATTTTTTGGTTTCTAGAATATTTAAAAATAAATAGTTCAATTTTTTAACTACAAAAAAAGATCAATTCAAATGTTTACCAAAAATAAAGTAAAATTTTGCTTTCAGAGTTAATTTTCAATAAAACAAAAAAAAAATTTCGATAAAAATATTTAATGTTGTACCAAGTATGTGAATTTCCAAGCCAAAACACGATTTTTGAACTTGAAAATATGAAATATTCGCAAAAAAAGTTAATTTTCAACCAAATATTTCGGCTTTGAGTTTAAAAAATTAATGTTCAACCAAAAAAGAAAAATGTTTTTATATATTATAATTTATTTCACTTTTTTTATTTAATTAAAAAAACATCAATTCAAATTTTGACAAAATGGAGTAAAATTTTGATTTAAGAGAGTTCATTTTCAATAAAAGAAAAAAAAAGGTTCTACAAAAATATTTAATTTTGTACCAAGTATGTGAATTTTCAAGCCAAAAAACGAATTTGGTACCAAACTTTAAAAAATCTTCACAAAACTTTTCAATTTGAAATATGAATTGTTAGCAAAAAAGTTAATTTTCAACCAAATAGTTCAGTTTTGAGTTAAAAAAATTAATGTTTAACCAAAAAAGAGAAATATGTTTATATAATCAGTATTTTTATTTTTTGGTAGAATTTATAATAATACAATTTATATAACAAATATCTTTATATATTATAATTTAATTCATTATTTTTCTTATTTCATAAAAAAAAGTATCATTTCGAATTTTGACAAAAAATTGAGTGAAAGTTTTGATTTAAGAGAGTTAATTTTCAATAAAACAAAACAAAAAATTCAACAAAAATATTTAATTTTCTACAAAACTGTTATTTTTCAACCAAATAGTTCAGTTTTTATTTAAAAAATTTATGTTTAACTCAAATAGAAAAATATTGGTATATAATAAATATTTTTTCGTAGAATTTATAATAATACAATTTATAATTTATTTCATTTTTTTTATTGAACTAAAAAAAATCAATTCAAATTTTGACCAAATATTGAGTAAAATTTTGATTCAAGAGAGTTAATTAAAAAAAAAAAAATGTCTGCAAAAATATTTAATTTTGTGCCAAGTATGTGAATTTTCAAATTAAAAGCGAATTTTCTACAAAATAGTTGATTTTTGAACTTGAAAATATGAATTATTAGCAAAAAATTTAATTTTTAACAAAATAGTTCAGTTTTCAGTTAAAAAATTAATGTTTAACCAAAAAAGGAAACTAATTTTAATTTTAAAATGAATTATGAAGAAAGTAGTTCAACTTTCAACGAAGGAGTTGAATTTTGAACCTGAAAAGGTGATTTTTCTACGAAACATGTAATTGTGAATGTTTAAAAAAAAGAAAAGATTTTAAATAAAAATTAAAAACCGCTAAAATTAAATCAACAAAAATGACGGTTCAATAAAATAGTTAAATCCTCATCTATAACAAACAAAACAGTTCGAATTTAACCAAAAAAAAATTATTTTCTGAAGAAAAAGGATTTTTAGCAAAATATATCATTTTTCGAACCGAAAATATGTTTTTATACCGCAAAAGACGAATTTTCAACAAATTAAATAAATTTTGAACTAAATAGTTTGAAAAGTGGATGTGATGTTGGTTCCAATTTTATTTTGAATAATTTTAAATATATATTTTTGTTGGGTTCTACAATTTTTTAAATAAATAGTTTAATTTTTAAACTGCACAAGATCAATTTTTAACTAAAAATGGAGTAGTTAAATTTAAATTTCAGTAAATTAATTTTCAATTTCAAAAAAACTATATTTTTCTACGAAAGAGTTTCATCTTGTACCTAATTGTTGAATTTTGAAGACCTAAAGACGAATTTTTGCCATAAAGTTAAATTTTCCTGAAAAAAGTTCATTTTCAACCAATCAGTTGAATTTTCCACAAAATATTAAAATTTTTCGTTAAAAAACTAATTTTGAACAACACAAAAACTGCAACAATTTTGCACTAAAATTATGAATCTTCAACCAAAAAACTTAAAAAGATGAGTTTTCAAAGAAAAATGTAATAGTTGCTTTTTTTTACAAAAAGAAGTTTTCAATCTAAAATTGACAGTTGAATTTATCAAACAAAACCGGATGTTCAATAAAGTACTTGAAGCCTCAATTAAAGCTGTTGAATTTTCGTGCAAAAAATACGATTATCTACAAAAGAGGTAAATTTTCGACAAAAAAAAAGTTTATGTTCAAACAAAATAGATTAATTTGAATGAAACAGTTGCATTTTTAACCAAAAATATGATATTTATACAGAACAGTTCAATTTTCTACTTCATATTTACAATTTCAACCAAAAAGATGAAATCCTCAACTAAGAAGATTAATTTTCTACCAAAAAAGACGAATTTGCAACAAATTAAATAAATTTTTAACCAAATAGCGTAAACAATGGATGAGATGTTTGTCTACATTTTATATAATTAATTTTTAGTTTATACTTGGTTCGTTTCTAAAAATGTTTAAATAGTTTATTATGTAAACTGTACAAGATTAATTGTTAATGAAAAATGTATCAGTTAAATTTTCATTTCAGTGAATTAGTTTTTAATTTAAAAAAACGAATTCAGTATTTCCTTTTTTCAGAACTTATACCCTATTTTTTTAAGCATCATTTTCTGAAACAAAATTTTGTTCAGTAAAATTATGGATAGCTATTTTTTGGATCGATTTGGTTGATAAAAGAAAATATTGATTAATAACTGACATAGTCAAAAGATTCGAAATAACTAGAATTTTCGCCACCCTGCCACATAATTGTTTAAACAATTGAAAATTAGTTTAAAAATACTTTAAAATTTGTCGCTTACCGAATAAAAATAAATAATGTTGAAATCGTTCAAATAAATAGCACTTTGAGGATGAAATTTACGTAAAACTTGTTTTCGATTTTTTTTATTACATTGGAAAAAAATCTGAAAAAAATTTGGATTTTGGAAATCAAAATTGTCTAGCAGCCCGGATATAAGAAATTGATTGAATATAAATGAGGCTTCGAATTTAAATAATATATATTTTTTTTTAATTCAAAATACAACCATAGAATGAAAATTTATTAATATAATATGGAATTCATTTCTAATACTATTTTGTTTAATTATTGCATGAATTATAACTTCAACAAAAAAATATGTAATGGGTTCAACAATTAATTTTATTTCTATAAACATAATTTGCAAATCCATAGGATTTTATGCCAGAAACAAAAAAAAAAAAGTAAGTAACTACATTTGTTGTTTTTATTTTATGTATTTATTTATACTTATTTATACTTACAGTGGCGAATCTAATGTTTTTTTGGTAAGAAAAACAAAAAATGTATCTAATTTCGACTTTAAAAAGCATTCTTTTCTGTCCAAGGCCTGCATGATTTATATAAAATTATGAATGTAATTTTATTATTTAATCAATTACATGTCACTATTTTGCCAATATTTTTCAATTAAAATTAAAAACACTCGTTCTTTTTCAGGGAACTTCATGATCTGAGATTTGGTGAAAAAAACAATACAGCTGGCTTTGTTGAAGTGAAAAGTATAAAATGCATTATAGGGAGGTATCCTGCGAAATTAGTTGAACTCTGGAAGGTCTATGACGACGAGAAAAAATCTGAAAACGATTGTCCTTCCATGTTTGATGAAAATCAATTGTACATATCCTTGGAACTTGGACATGGCGGGCAGGACCTGGAGGCTTTCGTTTTTCAAAATGCCAGCGAATCTTATGCAGTTTTTCTTCAGGTGAGCATCAAATTCTGCCAATTTTCCAAAGTTTTTTTTTTTTGTTGGTATTTTTATTCCTCCTACTAAATCTGTAATATTTCTTCCTTTATAATTAGACTGCCTTCGCATTGGCTGTCGCTGAACAAAGTCTCGAGTTTGAGCACCGAGACTTGCACTGGGGCAATGTGTTAATATCAAGGTCTAGAAAATCTCAAGTATCGTACAAACTTGATGACCAGGAAATATGTTTTCCTTCTAGTGGTGTAAAGGTAATATAATTCAATAAAATATTTGAAAATGTTAAAAAAAAACTATTTTCTTGACACTATTTCAGGTTTCAGAATCTTTCCCCTATTCCCCTGCGTTTCCGGTTTTTTAATTTCTCCTATTATCGAAAAAACTTGCCCCCCTTTTTTTTGAATATAGAATATTTAAAAATACAATTTCAGGGTGGCCGCTGGACCGGGAAATAACAGTGATTTTTTTTTACCGGGTATTTTACAAATTTGTAGAAGAAAAATCTGTCCACGTTTGATTTCAACAGTTTTTAAATAATTAGTTGAATTGTTATGTTTTTCAATTATGCTATTATTTAGCTTATAATGCGTAATTCAAAATTTTTGTACTTCAAAAATTTTCCATTCAAAATTTTTACTTTTAAGCTTACATTTTTAATTTGAAGAATTTTTAAATGCTTTCTTAAATTGTCCTTGAATTGTTTAAATTTCAAAAAACTGAATTTAAACTTTGCACGTCACAATTATAATTGTTTTTTTAATTGTAATTTCTAAGCGAAATTTCTGCATTTTTATGTATAAATAACAAAATTGACCAATGGCCATGTTCTAATTTATAAAATATTCAGTAAGTTGAAGAGATATTTAGGAGTTTTAAAAATATTTAATATCCATTTAAAACTTGAAATGATTTCAAATAATTGAAGATAAACTTTAGATTTTTGCAGATTTCGAAAAAAATTTAGAAGCTTTTTAGGAAGCGTGAAAGGCTTCATAAGTATAAAAAACTCTCTTAAGATTACTAGTAAAATTGAAAATTATTCTTTATTTTGAAAAATTATATTTAGGGAAAGATTTCAAAATATTTCGAAAGTTGTCAAAAAAAATTTGGAAGATTTTATTCAGTTTTTTTAATTTTGCTGGATTTGTAAAACATTTTAGGACAAATTATAATAATTTTGGAAGATGTTTACAAGGTTTTAAAACATTTAAAAAATAATTACAAATTTGAATACCGGGTTTTGTAGACCGACAATGATTCAAATGTATGGAGAAAATATAAATTATTATGTAAATAAATAATTCTACAAGGCGAATATTACATTTTTAGCATTGATGTATTTAAATATTGTAAACTATGAAAATACAGGGTGGCCGCTAGACCAGGAAACTGGGAATTTTAAGAGACCGGGAAATGACAGTGCATTTTTTTTTACCGGGAATTTTAGAAATTTGTAGATGAAAAATCTGTTCATGTTCGATTTCAACAGTTTTTAAATAATTAGTTGAATTTTTATGCTTTTTAATTTAATTTAAATATATAATATGTATATTTTTAAATATTTAACTTACAATGCGTAATTAAAAAAATTTTATTTTTAAGCTTAAATTTTTAATTTA
The DNA here is from genome assembly GCF_010883055.1 of Belonocnema kinseyi. Taxonomy (NCBI): domain Eukaryota; kingdom Metazoa; phylum Arthropoda; class Insecta; order Hymenoptera; family Cynipidae; genus Belonocnema; species Belonocnema kinseyi. Next base: position 154,418,786 of record NC_046659.1, read on the forward strand.
AAGAATTTTTAAATGCTTTCTTAAAGACTTGAACAAATAAAAAATAAAATCCTGTGATGTTAAAAATTTTTGATAAAAAACATTTTTATTTAATAAATAAATAATTTTTTTTTTAATTTACCTATGCCTTAAGTAATAAAAAGTGAACAAAAACGATTTGGCAATACGATTGAACTATTTTCAACTTAAAAATAACTTCATAATAATATATTCTTAATTAAAGGATTTTATTAAATTTAAAATATTGTTTCAGTCTAAAATATTCAATTTTTAACCCTCTCTATTAGAATTTTACAATTAAAAAAAAGATTAATTATTGAATATTTATCAATATTTGAATTTTTATTTAAGATAAGTAAATTGAAAGCAAATATTTAAAAGTTAAGAATCTTTAACTAAATTGTTTGACATAGAAAGCCTGGAATCGTTAAAATTTCGAAGAGCCTTAAAACTTTTAACGTTACAATTTTAATTGTTGCATTTGAAAATGCTTAATTTGTAAGTGAAAAGTTTAAATTTTGATGTATAATTTACAAATGAACATGTGTAGAAAAAATTTGAGTAATTTTAAGAGATATTTATGAGTTAAAAAGAGTAAAAATTATCATGCAAATTTTAGAAAGTTTTCTTAAAATCTGCTAGAATCTTTTTTGAAAAATTTGTTTAAATCTTGAAAAAATTTTTAAAATGTGAGGCTATAATTTCAAGTTTTACATCAAGTTTGAATCTTTTCAAAAATTCTAAATATCTCTTAAAATTACTCAAATTTCGCCTACAAATAATAAATGTTCAATTGTTATTTATACATCCTAATTGTAAAGAAATTTTCTAAAATTTGCAGGATTTTATGAAAATCGTAGAAAAAAATCGATTAATTTTGACAGATATTTAGAAGTTCTGAAAAAATTTACAAAATAGTTTTAAATTTAAAACCAGTTTAAAACAACCTCTCGATTTCTCAAGATTTAGAAATAAAATTTTAAAGTTTTCCAAGGATGTTTAAACTATTTCAAAAGAAAATGATTGAATTTCTAATTTAAGAAGTGTTCAGTTAAAAAGTTTTCAATATTTAATATTTCTAGCTTAAAATTACTTGATATTATATAATTTTGAAAATTTTAAAGTTCATTGAATGATTTTTTAATTTAGAGCATTGAAAATGATTAACGTGGATTTATTTGAATACAAATTTTTTTTATTAAAATCTTTTAAATTTCAATTTTAAAAGTTCAAAATTTAACAGTTCCATTTTGAGTGTTTTCATTTGCAGCTCAATTTTTATTACCTCAAGTGGACAATTTTTTAGCTTTAGTGTTCCATTTTTTAAATTTCATTGGCCGCAAAAAATGTTTGCGAACCGGAAATTTATTTCGTCGATTCAACCGGCCATCCTGGATTTTTGGTTTTGCATCTACAAAGACTTAAGACTATTTAAGACTCGAATAACCGCCAGTAGTGAAAGTTTTTTTTAGACTTACAGAATTATCTATTATTAGGGTGTCTAACCTACTTTGATATGTCAGGGATTTTTGTCTAAATTCGAAGTTTTTTCAAGAGCGTGCATATTTCTGTTTTAATGGCAATATAAAATTCAAAAATAATTCAACTAATGTTGAAAAATCGCCTTTTTTGGTTGAATTATAAATAATTTTCAAAAAATTGAAATATTCTTTGGATAGAAATACCAATTACTACATTTTTCGTTCAGAATTAGTATTTTTTGGAATGAAAATTCAATTACTTGGACGAAGTTTGAATTCTTTTGTTAAAAATTAATTTCTTGTTTAAAGATATTTATCATTTTAATTGAAAATTTTATTGTTTAGTTGAAAAATAATTTTAACTTCATTTTTTTCTATTATATTTCTATTATATTATATTTTTTTCTATTTTTGCCTCAAAGCATATCTTTTTAGTTAAAAATTCAAGTTTTTAAAAATAAAAATGTATATATTTTGTTGAAAATTGGTACTTTTTGGTAGAAAATTAATCTTCTTGATTGAAAATTCATCTTTTTGCTTAAAAATTCAAGTTTGTTTTTGCATTTTTTTTCTCTCTTGACTTACAAATATTTCTTAGCTGAAAATTCAATTCATGTTAAAAAATGCAATTACTTGGTTGAAATTTAAACTCTTTTGTTAAAAATTAATTTTATTGGCTTAAGATTGATCATTTTATTCGAAAATTATTTTCTTTGTTTGAAAGTCAGTCAGTTTGACAAAAATTAAAGAACAATTTTTGGTTGAAAAATGATCTTTAATTGAAAATTCGACTTTTTTGGTTAAAAATATAATTGTTCTAGTCGAAGATTCACCATTTTTGTTGAAAGTTTACTGTTGGAAAATGTAACTACTTTTTTTTAAATTAGGTTTTTATTGTTAAAAATCATTTTTCCTTAAACTAAATATTTAACTATTGCAATGGAATATTCCGTCATTCTAATTCAAAGTTCATCTCGAATTCAAAATTAATTTTTTCAACTTAAAATATAACTTTAATATTTGTTTGAGAATTTATCTTTTCTAGTTAAAATTTTTTTTATAGAAACTTGATTGAAAATTCAACTATTCCCGTTGAAGGTTAATAATTTTATTTGAAAATTTATCAGTTGTGTTGATAATTAATGTTTTTCAAACTGCAAATTTAACTCTTTCTTTTTGGTTCAGATTTTTTATTTTCAAGTTGAAAATTCATCTATTTGGTTAAAAATTTGTCTCTTTTAGTTGAAAATTTAACAGTTTTGTCCAAAATTCAAGTTTTTTTGTTGAAAAATCGTCTTTTGAATAGAAACTTTATCTTTTTTGAAAATTGATCTTTTTGTTTTAAAATTTAAGTATTTAAGTTAAGTAATCATGAGTTCAGTCAAAAAATAATACTTTTAGTTAACAATATCGCTACTTGATTGAAAGTTATACTTTTTCGTTAAAAATTCATATTTTTGGTTTAAAATTCGTTTATTTTTGTTAAAGATTCGTAATTTTAGTTTAAAAAATTTTACTTTGATAATTTAACCTTTTTTTTCAAAATTAGTTTTTTTTATATATAATAACAATTTTTGTAACTAAAAATGTAACTATTCTATTCTTGTTTAAAAACTGAAACTTTTTAGTTCAAAATTGAACTATTTGATTGAAAATTCATGTATTTTGTGGAAAAATAATCTTTTTCGGTTAAAAATTCATCTTTCTATTTAAAAATGCAGTATTTAAATAGTAAAATTTGCATTTAAAAATAACTTTTTGACAAAAAGAAAATATTTTTTCATTAAAATTAATAAAAAAACAGATGTATTTAACCAACAAATATAAATTTTCAAGAAAAGACTTGATTTTCAACGAAAAATTAATTTACAGAAAAAAAAATTTTAACTTAAAAATTGATTTCTTACCAACAAGGATAAATTTTCTACAAAATTTGTTATTTTTCAACCAGAAATGGTAAATTTTAAATAAAAAAGTTCATTCTCAACCGAAACAGATTTTACAAACAAAAAAAAAAGATTTGCTTTCAACGAAAAATGAGGACAATTGGAAAATAAGAGAATAGGAAAAAGACTGTGAAGTCTGCGATAAATAAATAGGAATTTTTACTAAATGACTGAAGAATAACATTTTAAATACTTGAAAAATGTATAAACATTATCTTGTCAATATTTACATTATTTTCGATCTCCGAAGTGAGCCCGTGGCATTTAATGGCAGAAAGCATTAAAATTGTTCAACAACTATACAATTTCTTGCGCAAAAAGATGGTTTATTTTCTAAATGTAAAAAGAAATGTTTAATCTTTTCCCTATTCTTTTTCCCGTTCTTGTGAAAAAGTTCCCCCATTGCTCACTTTTGAGCTCTTTTTTGACGATGCAGTGCCTGTAATTTGATTGTAATTAATTTGTTCCAGGTCGCAATTATTGACTTTACGCTATCACGTATGTCTTATCAAAACTGCTGCATTTTCAACGATTTGGCTTTAGATCCCGCCTTGTTTACCGCCGAAGGCGAATATCAGTTTGAGATTTATAGATTGATGAGAGACAAAACAGAGTAAGCAATTATTTTTTTCTTTCAAATGTTCTTTTATCTTTACTTTATCTCTCCTTGAACTTTTTTAAGCCTTGAAAACTTTATTCTTTTTTTTTTCTTTCTTTTAAAACAGCAATTTTATCGAAATGCGAAGAGTAATTTAAATCTTTTAGTCTGTTATGAAAGAAACATCTCATTTAGAAAAAATCTTGCTGCTGAAAATTTTTTTATTCGTCAAGTTTATTACATAATAAATAAAGATATTTCAAGCCACTTTCTGTTGAGGTGTTCAATTTAGAAATTATAAAAATTATTATTTAAAAATTTCGATGTTATTCAGTTTCAGAATTAAAATAAGGCATGGCCATACAACTGATTTTTCGAGAGGTTGACCTCTCGGTTTTTGAGTGTACAACAGGTTTCAAAAGGTTACAAAATATTTCTAAAGATTTCAAAATATTTTAAAATATTTGAAACATTTAAAAATATTTTTAATATCTTTAACATTTCATAAAGATTTCACGGATGTTAACGATTTAAAAAAGGCGTGCACACCAGATTTCAATAAAGATTTCACAGAAATTTCACAAACATTTTAAAACTAGAAAGATTTAAAGGATTTCAAAGATTTGAAAAAGGGTAATGCAGACCAAATTTCAAAGATTTGAAAAATTTGAAACATTTCACAAAGATTTTAAAACTTACAAATAGTTCAAAGGTTTTAAAAAGGGTATATTAAACCACATTTGTAGGATTTGAAAACATTTAAAAGATTTTAAACAATTTCAAAATTTTGTAGAAGATATCAAAAGATTTTACTAAGAATTGTAATAATTTGAACGATTCCAATAAATTCACAAGGATTTCGCTAAGATGTCTAACATTGCACAAAGATTTTAAAACTTTCAAAAAACTTAAAACATTTCAAAGATTTTAAATAACTTTAAAATTTGTTAGGAGATGTCAAAAGATTTCACTGGAGTTTCAAAGATTTCATAAAACATTCATAAAGGTTTCAAAACAGCACGAGAATTCCAAAGGTTTCAACAAGGGTGCAGTACACTAGATTTCAAGGATTTCAAACCATTTTAAAGATTTTAAACGATTTAAAAATGTTTGACAAGATTTCAAACGATTACAAAAGATTTCTCAAATATTTAAAAGAATTCTAAAGGATTTCAAAAAATTTCAAGAATTTTAGATTCCAACCAGATTTCAAATATTTCAAAACATTTAAAAGATTATTAATGATTTCAAGAGGTTTCAACAAATTTCAAAAGATTTTAATAATTTCAAACGAACAGAAAAGATTTCACGAACAAATATTAAAGAAACATTTCAAACATATTTTAAAAGATTTTATGAAGATTTAAAAATATTGCACAAAGTTTTCGTGGATTTCAAACGAATGCAAAAGACTTAGAGAAGATTTCACAATTTCTTTAAAGAATTCATAAGGATTTCAAGAATTTCAAAACATTTCAAAGATTTTAAGCGATTTCAAAAGGTTTCAACACATTTGAGAAGATTTCGAAATACTTTAATGATTTTAAACAAACACAAAATATTTCGCAAACAAAGATTAAAGAAAGAGTTAACAAAGATTTCAAGCATTTTAAAGATTTTACAAAAGCTTTGAAAAATGTCAAAAGATTTCACCGAAATTTCAAGTTTCACTAAGGTTTGTAATACTTTACAAAGCTTTCAATGATTTGAAAGACATTACAAAGGTTTTAAAATATTCCTAAAGATTTCACAAAGACGACTCATCTTCGCAAAAAATTAAGAATTTGTTTATTTACGATTCGGCTTTCTTTAGAAGTTTTTGGCCCAAAAAAAAATGAAATGGCTTAGTTTTTACATGTATGACAAACATTGGATGACAATTATTGGCAAAAAATGCAGTGATTCAGGATTTTACAAAAAATTTACGTAACGATCCTTCTTTTAAATGATTAGGTATCTTTAACATTTCATAAAGATTTCACAGCAATTTCACAAACATTTTAAAACTTTAAGGATTTAAAGGATCTCAAAGATTTGAAAAATTTGAAACGATTTCAGGAGGTTTTAAAACATTTTAGAAGATGTCAAAATATTTCAAATAATTCAATGACTTCAACGAATACAAAAGATTTCCCAAACAAAGATTCAAGAAAGATTTTATCAACCTTGCAAAATATTTCACAAAGATTTCAAGGATTTCAAACATTTAAAAAAGGCGTGTACACTAGATCAAAAAGTTTTCACAAAAATTCTCCAAAGATTTCGAAAATTTCTGGAACATTTCACAAAGATTTCGAACATTTCACGAAGATTTTAAAACTTACAAAAGAGTTTAAAGATTTTAACAATGGTATATTAAACCACATTTCTAAGATTTCAAAACATTTCAAAGATTTTAAACAATTTCAAATAATTTTAGAAGATATCAAAAGATTTGACTAAGATTTGTAATAGTTAAAATAATTCCAACGAATTCACAAAGATTTCGAATATTGCACAAAGATTTTTAAACTTTCAAAGGATTTGAAAGATATTAAAAGATTTCATAAAACATTCATAAAGATTTCAAAACAATACGAGAATTTCAAAGATTTCAACAAGGGTGATGTACACCAGATTTCAAGGATTTCAAATAATTTCAATGATTTTAAACGATTTAAAAATGTGTGACAAGATTTCAAACGATTACGAAAGATTTCTCAAATATCCCAGTGATTTTAAACGATTACAACAAATTTCATAAAGATTTCACAAATAATTCAAATATTTGAGTGATTTCAAGCGAATACAAAAGACTTATAGAATATTTCTGAATTTTTTAAAAAGAATTCATAAGGTTTTGAAGAATTTCAAAACATTTCAAAAAGATTTTAAGCAATTTCAAAAGGTTTCAACACATTTGAGAAGATTTCGAAAGACTTCAATGATTCTAAACAAACACAAAAGATTTCGCAAACAAAGATTAAAGAAAGAGTTAACAAAGATTTCAAGCATTTTAAAGATTTTAAAAAATCTTTGAAAAATGCCAAAAGATTTATCAAAGATTTCACCGAAATTTCAAGCTTTCATTAAGGTTTGTAATGCTTCAAAAAGATTTCACAAAGATTTCAATGATTTGAAAGACATTAAAAAGATTAAAAAATATTCCTAAAGATTTCACAAAGACGACTCATGTTTGAAAAAAATTAAGAATTTGTTTATTTACGATTCGGCTTTCTTTAGAAATTGTTGGCCCATAAAAAATGAAATGGCTCATTTTTTACATGTATGACAAACGTTTATTTCATTACTTGATGTAAAAAAGGATACCTGGAAAATTTCGATTTCTTGACCTGGAAAACCTGGAAAAGACCTTGAATTTTATTCCTAAGAATCGCGAGACACCCTGTCGATTTAATTTAGTTCTAGTTTATTTGATTAATTTAAAATTCATTTGATTTAATATATGATTTTTATTTTCTTTATTATATATCGATCCTTGTTTTCTATTTTCTGATTTCTTATTCTAGAAATCAGTGGCAAAGGTTTGAACCCTTTACAAACGTACTTTGGTTACATTACACCGTGGATAAAATGATCAACTTGGTCCGTTATAAGAAGAAAACGACAAAGATTCACAAAGCAGCAATCGAACAACTAAAGGAGCTCAAGGATCAGATTTTAAACTACGATAGTGCCTTTGATTTAATAAGAAATTGTGACAAGTTCGCGAGTCTTTACGACCTGAATACTTCAGGTCTTTCTCCCTTCTAAATGGATCTTTAGAAAAATATTATTACTATATTATTATTATTATTATTATTATTATTATTTTATTAAGGCCTAGATTTGAATACCCTTCCAGATGGTTCGGTGTCAAACAGATGTTAAGAATTTACTGATTATTGTAAATAGTGTAAAAAGATTCCGTGAATACTAGTTTGTAGATGATAGTTTGGGACATCTCCACAGGCGCATTCCAATTTACGAAAGCTCAAATCTAGTTGAAGAATTGGATTACAAAAAAAAAGTATTGACATTAGATTGTACTTATTGGAAAATTACAAGTGCCAAAGTATCATTTTTTGGATTATATGTTGTTTTTTTATCTCTAGAGAAAAAATAAAACTGTATTTTCGAGAGAGAATTTGGTTTTATTCTCTTTTAGATTCTGAATTTTGATATGCAATTTCATTCAAGTCTTGTTCAAAAATAGACTCGTCAATTGTCATCCATCGCAGTATTTTAAGTCCAATTTCCGAATCTACCTGCTGCAAAACAAGTTCTGTTTTTTCTTTTATCGTCAGAGGCATCGAAGATTCAGAGTTTTCGAGTTTTTGCGATTCTTCTTCATCGCAGAAACATTCTGGGTAATTTTCTTCTCGAGAGTAATTATAAATTTCTGGTTGCTGTTTTATTATTTTTTTTTCTTCCAATGTTGAACAGACGCAAGATTCGCAGATATTTTGTGTTTCATTTAGCAATGTAGAGGGAGAGGCTAGAGAGTTCGTAATTTGATCTTCTCTATATTTGCAGCAGACGCATTCGAAAGGATGGTTTTTGTCGATCTAGATAATTTATTTTATTGTTTATAATGATCTTAATTTTGGTTTAGAAAAGGCCTGAGATTGCATTTTATTCACACCTATTTTTCTGAAGAAGTCAATAAATTTTTTTTTAAACCTTTTTTTAGTTCGACAGTTTTTCAAAAATTTGAAAATTGTCCAAGTTTTTAGCTCAGTGTTATGTTCGTTACAATAGTTGGAAAAAATATTACAGGAAATTCAGTATTTGCCTATAATGAATTTTTTATCATTTTTAAATTCTAGACAAATCATTATAAGAAACTCAGAATAGAAATAAGTAATGTTTAAATATACTGAATAAAGTGATGCAAAAAATATATAAACTACAAATGAATGATTGATTTATTTACTTAATTTAGGATTTCAAATTAGTTCAAGGGATTTCTACTGATTTCAACATTTTCAAGGGATTTCATAATTTCAAGAAACGTTTAAAGAATTTTCTGGAACCTCCAAAGATTTCAAATAATTTTACAAGATAGGATCTCCAACTATTTCAAAGAATTTAGGAGATTTTAACGAAAGTAGATAAATATTAAGTTTGAAAAATTAATTTTTAACAAAAATGAAACGAATTTTCAACAAAATAGTGTAATTTTCAACCAGAGACAAATTTTCAAGCAAAAAAATAAATTTTCTAAAAAAAAAACTAATTTTGAACAAAATACATGAATTTTCAGCCAAATAGTTTAGTTTTCAAATGAAAAAGATCCATTTTGATCTAAAAATGGAATAATTCAATTTTTAATGAAGACAATTTTTATCTACAAAAATTTATCTTCAACGAAAACAGGGTGGTCGCTGGAAAAGGAAATCGGGAATTTTATGAGACCGGGAAATGACCGTGGATTTATTTTTTGACCGGGAATTTTAAAAATTTTTAGAAAAAAAATCCGTCAAACTTTGATTTAATTAGTTTTTAAAATAATTAGTTAAATTGTGATCTTTTTTAATTATGATATCGTGCTGTTTAGAATGCGTATTTGAATTGAAAGAATTTTAAAATGCAGTTATAAAGACTTGAACAAAAAAAATTAGAAGCGTTTAAAATCGAAGATTTTTGATAACAAACATTTTTAGTTGTTCAACTGTGAATATGAATTAATTAATGATTTTTTAATTTAAATTCCACTTTAAAATGTTTTAAATAAATAATAATTGTACAAAATGATTCGGCATCAATTCACAATTTTAAAACTTCCAGATTTTAACGTTAAAAATTAAACTGTTTCAATTGTAAAGTCTTAAGCAAATGTAAACCCCATATTGAAACATTATAAACTATTTTTATTTTTAAAATAACTTTGAAATAATATATTTATAATTAAATGCTTTTATTTTAAAAAATCCAATTAAAAAAAGAACAATTACTTAATATTTAAAAATATCTGACTGTACTTTTAAAATCAGTAATTTTAAATAAAATACTCAAAACGGAACAAAAAAACCAAACTGAAAATTTCAATTTTAATTTTATTTGAAAAAATTTAATTTTTAAGTCAAGTTCTTAAATTTTGATGTGAACATATCAGTTAAACAGCTATTATTCTTAGAAAAAATCGAGTAAGTTGAAGAAATATTTAGAAGTTTTGAAGAAATTCAAAATTAATTAAAAATATCAAATGGTTTTTTGAAATTGCTAAGAAAATTTAGAATGATTTCTTTTTAATTATTTGAAATTCGAATAATTTTAAAAGATATTTAGAAGTTGTGAAAAACTTGTAATAATATTTTTGAATATGAAAAAATTCGAAACATGTCGATGTTTAAAGATCTTGAAAAAGAATTTCGAAGCATTTTAAGGATTTTTAAACTAATAAAAATAAAAATAATTTAACACAATTTAAACAGAGAATTTTCAATCTTTCACAAATTTATACTTCGAACTAGAATTTATTTAAAATAATAACCGGGAATTTTCAAATTTTAACTAATTCTGAATTAAAAACTGGAATTTATTATTAGACTGAATGCTAATTATAAGTTAAAACGACATATTTTCAAGAAAAGGTAAAATCATAAATTGGAACAGGAAATTTTACAAAAATTTGAATTTTTTTTTTGGAAACGGAAAATGTTCGAAAAGTATTAAAATTCCGGATTTGAACAAGGAATTTTCAACAAATTCTGAGTTGGAATCAAACATTTTCAATTTTTAACCAATTCTGAGCCTGAATTAGAATTTAAAATTGCTTAAAATGGAATTTTGAATATTTTTAAATTTAGTGATTGACTATTCAATTTAATTTAGAGCATTAAAAAGGACGGCTGAAAAATCCCGAAAAATAAAATTCCCGACACAATGAAAATCCCGAATTGGAAAATTCCCGAATAATAAAAAAATAAAATTGCCGAAAAATAAAAATAACGAATTGGAAAATTCCCGAAAATCAAAATTGGCAAATAATAAAATTGCCGAAAAATAAAAATACCGAATTGAAAAATTCCCGAATAATAAAAATACCGAATTGGAAAATTCCCGAATGATAAAATTGCCGGCAGTTAATAATACTAACTAAATGGAAAATTCCCGAATAATGAAATTGCAGGCAGAAAATTGACGAATTATAAAATATCCGAATTGTAAACTTCCCGAATTTAAAAAATTACAATTTCTTATATGTTTTCTTGATTATAAATATAATATATTTTTTTTTTTAAATTATTTTTAATATTTAAAATTTCAAAAATTATTGCTTGAATTCAAAATAACAATAATTTAAAATGAAATAATTTAAAAAAATAATTATTGTATTTATAACGAATAAAACATATTTATAAAAACTTCTAATTGTTTAAATTCGGCAATTTTACATTCGGAAATTTTCCCATTCGGATATTTTATAATTCGTAAATTTTCTGCCGGGAAATTCATTATTCGGGAATTTTCCAATTCGGTATTCTTATTTTTCGGCAATTTTATTATTCGCGAATTCTAATTTTCGGAATTTTCCAATTCGGTATTTTTATTTTTCGGCTATTTTATTATTCGCGAATTTTATAATTCGGGGTTTTTACCGTGAAAAATGTTTGCGAATCGGGAAAAAGTTGAATTTTTAAACACGAAAGATGTTTCTAAATTTAATAAATAAATTTAAAAGATAAATATCAATCAAGAAAAAAACTGTATCCAAAACTTTGAACTTTCAAGGGAAAGATACATCTAAATTTCTATTTAAAAAAATAATATTCAATCCAAACGCATGAATTTTCTGTCAAAATATTTGTCCCTTTAAAAAAATGAGTTTTTACCAAATAAATGAATCTTCAACTAAAAACAGATTAATTTTCAAGCATGTGCGAAATACAATTTGTTCAGAATATTAATTTCAAACCAAAAAAATTTAAGAAATATAGTTCAATATCCAACCAAAGAACTGAATTTATAAGTAAAATGATGAATCTTTAACCAAAAGAGATGAAATTTCTAAGATAAGAAATTAATTTTTAAGCTAAAAAGTCTAATTAAAAAAGGAAGCTGAAACTATTAATGTTCTACACAAATGTTGAATTTTTAACCCGTAAATGTGAAGTTTTTAACAATAAATTTAATTTCGAATCGAAAAAAATTTATTTTTAACCAGAGAGTTGCATTTTTAAGGAAAAAAGTTGAAATTTCTACAAAAGCAGATGATTTTTTAATACAAAAAGATGAATGTTCATCGAAACAGGTGAAATAAAAAAAAAAATTTTAGTAAAAAAAAAGGCAACCAAATTGTTGAATCTTCAAGTCAAAAAGACGAATTTTCAACAAAAAAATTAAATTTTGATTCAACCCATTAAATTTTTTACTAAAAAAGATGAATTTTTTTAACCAGAAAGTTAATAGTAGTATTTAAAGGACTTTATTGAATCTTCAAGGATTTCAAAGATTTTAAGTTATTTTAAAAGATTCCAAAGAATTTCAAGAGATTTCAAAAATTTCAATGGATTTCATCAAATATTGTGGGATTTCCAAAGAAATTTACGAAATATATTTATTTTATTTTCATGGGCTTTTAAATGATTCCTAATTATTTCCAGGAATTTTTTAAGGCTAGCAGGCCAAAAAATAAAGGTTTATCTATCAACTATTTCCATTATTTCAAAGGAAAAAGGGTTAAGAATTCTAAGCGAATTCTACGGATTTTAGCAGATTTCAAGCATTATAGCGGATTTAAAAATATTTCCAACCGTATCAAGGAATTTCTATTAAATTTTGTGCGATTTTAAATTTCTCATAGAAGTTCAAATATTTTTGTTGATAGATCTAAATGCATCAAAATTAATTATTTTACAATCTCAGGTATGGTTAAGAATTTGTTTAAACAATGAAAACTATACTTTTGATCTTCTTGAAACAGTCGGTACAGGATCGACGTATTTAAAGTTGACTTTAGGCTTTTCCATTCCTTTAAAGACATTTTTTATGAAAGGAATTCTTAAAGGTTTAGGGTACGAATACGAAGGAACATTATAATATCTTTGTTTATAATGATCAGCTGGATAATGAGCGAAATTCAATTCGCCATCGACTTTATAAGGCTTCAGATCTAGATTTTCTTGAACCAACACTCCAGAAAGTAACATCCGCTCTACGATCTAATAAAAGAATAATTTGAAGACGAAAAAATTAATATTTAAACCGATTCCAAGGAAAGAAAAAAATTAGTCAAGGTAGGCGCCGCATGCCTACAAAAAAGGGGCAACTCTCCCCCTTTCATGCTTTTCATCCCCTGATTCCCCTCCTCACTTTAAAATTCGCTTGCCCTCCCTTCTCCAACTTATTTCTTCTCTACATCCCCTCTCCTCACTGCTCCAGTCAACACACCCTTGCCCTTACTTCCTTTCCCTAGTCATCACTTTCCCTCTCCTACACACCTGCACTCCTCACTTTCAATAATTTCCCCTCACTTCCTCTACTTAACCTTCCCTCAATTCCCCTACTTTTTCCTCACAATATTTCTGCTGCTTCGCCTCTGATCATTTCCTCGAATATTCCCTCTGATCATTTCCTCGAATTCTCCCTCCGACCATTTCCTCTTACTTCCTCCTCCTTATTTTCCTGTAGTCTTTAGTTCCAATTTTCGCACTTTTCCTTTCTTAATTTCACCTACTCCTCCCCCTATCCCCCTCCTTTCTCATATGTCCCCATCCCTTATTTGTCATCACTTCCCCTAATGCCCTTTGATTCTCTTACTTCCCCTTCTTCCACTTCCCCAACTTCTTCCTCTTCTTCTTCTCCTCTCCTGACTTCCTCTCTCCTACTCACCTGCACTAAAAGACCTACACTTTACTCACTAGCGTGCCTCACTTTCACTGCTTTCTCCTCCCTTCCTAAACTTAAACTTCTATAATTTCCCCTCAATTCCCCTACTTTCCCCTAACAATATTCCGCTACTTCGCCTCTGATAATTTCCCCTCCGACCATTTCCCCTCACTTCCTCCTCCTCGTCTCCTAATTTCCCCTACTCTTCGCCAATTATTCCCACCTCACTTCTCATATGCCCCATCCCTTATTTTTCATCACGTCCTCTAGATTCCCTTACTTCCCCTCTCTTCACTTCCCCAGTTAAAACTCCCCCTCCTCTATTTCCTTTCCCCAGGGCTCATTTTCCCTCCTCTACTCACCAGCAGTCTCCTACTAGCCCTTTCTTCACTTCTCTCACTATCCTTCCTCACTTCGACTACTCTCCCTCTCTCATTTTCTCTTATTCTTTTGACTTACATTTACCTCAATTCTGATACTTTTCCCTCCAACAATTTGCCCCACCCTCCTTCTGCTTATTTCTCGTCACTTTGATTTGATTAATTTCCTATAGTTTCCCTTCCCTCACTTCCCTCACTTCCCATATCTCCCCTTTATTATTTCCCGTCATCCCCTACTTCCCCTCTCCTCATTTATCCTAACTTCTCATAGTTCTCCCATCATAAACTTCCTTCATTTCCCCTCGCCCACTCCCTAATTTCCTCTCACTTCGTCTTGAAAAAAAGTACGAAGGACGGTAGGACGTCAAACGACTAAAACTATGAGGGTTTCTGTCCGGGGCTACGGAAGTGTAAAAGCGGAATAAATCAAGAAAGGCTCCAGAAAGGAGCGATTGTACCCCCTGCCCTCTCTTTTCTGAAACAAATTTCAGCCACTCAATTGTTGTATCTTATTTCTAGTTGAATTTTCAACTACGAAGTTTAATTTCTACCAAAAAAGAATTTTCAATTAATTAAATTTTGATTTTATTTTGTTTTTCAAGTCTTGAATTTTAAAACTAAAATGTTTTAACCAAAAGTGAAAAAGTTAAATTTTCATTTTAAAAAATTGATTAAAAAAAAAAGAATCTTTTAGAAAACAATTAAATTTGTTTACCAAACTGTTAAATTTTTAATACAAAAAGACTAATTGTATATACAACCTGAAAATATAAACTTTAAACAAAAAATTTCAGTTTTGAAACAAATATTTAAAAATGGAATTTTCATTTAAAAAAATTAATTCAAAAAACGAATCTTTCACAAAGCAGTGAAATTTTCTACTAAAATATTGAATTTTCAAGATAAAAAGACGAATTTTCAACAAACTGCATATATTTTCAACTGAATAGATAAGCTCTTATACTGAAAAGTCCAAAAAGTTCAATTTTTCATTTTCAATTTAGAAGATAATTTTGCTACCAAAAAGGAACAGTTGTATTTTCATTAAAAAAATTTATTACGAAAAAACGAATCTTTTAGCAAGCAGTTGAATTTTCTACCTAATTTTTGAATTTTTAACCCGACAATATAAAGTTTCAATAAAAAAGCTGATTTTCAAACAAATAGATAAATTTTAAGTTAATAAAATTAGTTTTTAAACCCAAAAAAGAAATTTTTATCAAATACATACATTAAAAAAAAAGAGTTGAATTTTCAACCGAGAAGATTAATTCTCTATCAAAGAAAACGAATGTTCAACAAATTATATCAATTTATTTTTAAATGGTTGTATATTTATATTAAAAAGATCAATTTTTAACCAAAAGGGGAAAAGTTAAATTATAATTTAAAAAATTTTATTTAAAAAACAAACGAATTTTCTGTACAACAAAGTTGAATTTTCAATCCGGAAATATAAAGTTTCAACAAAAAAATTAATTTTTAAACAAATAGTTCAATTTGAAATTAATAAAATTAGTTTTTAATAAAATACATGAATTTATAATCATACAGTTGAATTTTTAAACAAGAACATTGATTTTCCACCGAAAAAAGACAAGTTTTCAACAGATTGCATACATTTTCAACAAAATATTTGAGCTTTTAAACTAAAAAAATCAATGTTTAACCAAAAATAAAATAAAATTTCATTTTAAAAAAATAATTTAAAAAACAAATCTTTTAGAAAGCAGTTAAATTTTCAAAGTAAAAAGACGAATTTTCAACAAGTTATAAAAATTTTAAACAAAATAGTTGATCTTACCAAAACAAGTCAATTTTTAACTAAGATTGGAATAGTTAAATTCTGATTAAAAAGAATTATGTTTTTATTTTAAAAAATCTTTTACAAAATAGTTGAATTATCTACCCAAATATTGAATTTTCAAGGCAGAGAGACGAATTTGATATAAAAACAGTTGGATTTTCAACAAAAAATATAATGGTTAATAGTTAAACAAATGAATATTTGAATTTTTAATATGAAAGAATTGAATTTGAAAGAAAAATGAACTTTCAAAAAAGTGATTGAAGCTCAAGAAAAGCAGATTAATTTTCAACAAACAGATGTATTTTTAACCAGAAAAAATGATTTTCTAACAATAAAGACAAATTTTTGTAAAAATGCATATATTTTTTAAATAGTAATATAATAGTAAAATAATTTAAAAAATCATGTTTTCTATGAATTTGGTGAATTTTCTGCCAAATTGTTGAGCTCAGGCAAAGAAGAGAAAATTATCTACCGAATAGGTACATTTTCAATCCAAAATATGAAATTTAAAAAAAGTTAATTTTCAACCAAACAGTTGGGTGTTCAAATAAAAAAAATTGCTTTTTAATAAATTAGTTCAACTTTAAACCAAGTAGTTGAATTTTCAATATAAAAATATGAATTTTTACTAAAAATGTATCCCATATGAAACACCTATTGGAAAATATAATTAATACAAAGGGAATCATCCCTTTCAAAAAATTGTCTGGATCCGCCTTTGGAATAAATAATGCAAAATTGAACCAAGTTTTTGAATTTGCCTTTGCTGTTGGGTGCTTAATACGATTTCCAAAAAGCCGTAGATGCCTCATAGGAGAAGATTTCTTGATAGAATTTAAAATGTCGATTGCACCAGCATCGTCTATTCGATTATGGGAAAGATCCAGCATCCTGATTTTCGAAAATGGCAAGCAAAAACTCAAAATTCTAAATATGAAGGAAATTTATTAACCTTATCTTGGATAATAAGATTTATATTTTATTTTTGAAACCTCGGGAGGTGGTTTTCTGCAGTTTGCCTCTCCCCTGGTCAAACGTCCAGGCAAATGCAAGCACTTATAATAATTATAATAATTTCGTTTTGAAATACCTGGCACCATTGTTAGTCACAATATTGTGTGATAACAAAAGACCCCTTAAAGCTGGTTTTTCCGTGAACCAATCTGAAAATATTTCAACCCCGTAGTCCCCAATATTATTTTCGTTCAAATCTAGCAAATGCAATGTTTTATTGTACTTTGCATCAGTCAACATCAATTCTATATCGTGACAGGAAAAGCCGAATTTTTGAAGATGTAGCTCAACCAATGTTTCGTTAAACTATAAAGTTAAATATGTTTAAAAATTATTTGATTTTTTTTTTCATTTTTTTTTCAAAAATTTTTATTACTTTCAGCATTGAACCAATGAGAGTTGCCCAATGGGCCGAATCAAAATTGCACATGTATCCTGGATTTGGGCGACTAATGTCCAAAATTTTTAGGGTCTTGGAGTATTGATCCTGATCAAATCTGAGAACCGTAGTATAATAGACTAAACTTGAAATTGTTTGATCAACTTCTGCGACATCCAAGTGTTTTAAATATTGATTTTTCGCGAGGAACAAAGCAACTTTTTTCGAACTCTGTAAATTTTTATTTAAATTATTTGAAAAGAAAAAAGAGTATATATCGTAAACCTCCATACAGTCGATAATCATTAATAAAAAAATATCTGCATGAATTAAAATTAAAATTAATTTTTGTTACGTATATCCGTGCTTTTAATTAATAATTATCCACTGTAGGAAGGTTTCCCCTACACTATTCTGATTATAATTTCTTTAAACTTCGACTCCAAATTTGTTTCCATTTAATCTCAGCATCCTCAGTTTTAGACTCTCAGGCTCTCTGCACAAATAATTAATTCCAAATTCTCCTATTTCATTGTTCTGTAAATTTAATTCCAGTACGTGCTGATTTTTCTGAAACAGATTCAGCATTCTAAAAAGTTTATTCTGAAATCAAGGTTGCTACAAAATCCCAATTTTAGAATTGTTTGAATTTTCCCCGACAAATTTAATAATGTAATAATGTTAATACAAAAAATATTTTTTTTCGAAATTTATTTTCAAGAAAACTGGTTAATTTTCAAACAAGTAATGATTTTTCGATCAAGATTTTGCAATCGAGCAGATCAATTTTCAACCAAAAAAATTAATTATATATCAAGAAGAACGAATTTTCAACGCAATACCTGAATTGTCAACAAAAAACCTGAGATTTTAATTAAACAAGATACATTTTAAGATTAAAAAATTAAATTATAAGAAAAAGAAAACGAATTTTCGACAAAAGAGATTAATTTTCTACAAAAAGACGTGTTTTGAACAAAATACATGAATTTTCAGCCTAATAGTTACTAAAAAAAAATGAATTCTGGTCTACAAAAGGAATAATTAATTTTTCAGTTACAACAATTGATTTTTAATCACAGAAAGAAATTTTCAAAATAAAGTGAAATATACAATCACCAAAGAATTATTTTTATTCAATAAAGAAATTTAACAGATAAATATCATTAAATAACCAAATTTATCTAAAATTTTGAAATTTTGACCAAAAAAAGCAACTTATTTTCGTTTAAAAAAATTGTAGTTTCAATCCAAACTTATGAATTTTCTATCAAAATAGTTGTTCATTTTAAAGCCAAAAAAAGAAGAGTTTTCAACAAAAGAAATGAATTTTAAACTAAAAAAGATGAATTTTCAAACTTGGGTGAAATAAATCCTTTTTTTTTTAAATTAATTTTAAACAAAAATTTTTGTGAACAAAATAGTTAAATATACAACCAGGGAAATGAATTTTTAACTAAAATGTTGAATCTATAACCAAAAGAGGTCAAATTTCTACAAGAAGAGATGAATTTTTAAATCAGAGACGAATTTAAAAAAAAGTTTAATTTTCAACCACGAAAGATTTAAAAAAATTAATTCAATGAAGAAATTTAGAAGATAAATATAAATAAAGAAAAAAATGCGTACAAGATTTTCAAGCCAAGAAACCTAATTTTCTATAAAAAAAAGTTGAATTTTCAAGAATAAACAGAATAATTAGATTTTAAGTCTGAAAAATAATTTTGCAAACAGAAAAACAATATATTTTCAACAAAATAAATTAACAGCTCAATTTTTAAACCAAAAATATGAATTTTCAACCAAAAATTTCATTCCTAATCAAATAGCAGAATTTTTGTACCAAAAAAGTTGAATTTTTAACAAATAAAGACGAATTTTGAACATAGAAGATTAATTTTCTACCAAAATCCATAATTTTGAAATTTCAAGTATAAAAAAAATTAATTTTGTGCAAAAAAGTTGAATTATCAGTCTAAATATAAATTTTATGTCAAAATTAAAAGAATGTTCAACTAAAAAATATCAATTTTCACGCATTAAAAAAATAGTTATATTTTCTATTTAAAAATTAATTTAAAACAAGATTAATAAAATAGTTGAATGTCCAACCAAAGAGATTAATTTTAAACTAAAAGGATAAATCTTCAACCAAAAATCAACAAAAGTGTTGAATTTTCAATCAAAAATGACTTTTCAGTCATTAAAAAAAATGCCTACCAAAACGTGGAATTTTCTTGTTAAAAAGCCGAATTTTCTACAAAGCAGTTAAATTTTCAAAGTAAAAATATGAACTTTCAATCAAAAATTTCATTTTTAACCCAAAAGTGTAATTCTTTACCAAAATAGATCAATTTCAACCCAAAAACATGAAATCAACCAATGCTGAAATTAAAGAAATCTAAAAAATGAATATCAATGAAGAAAAAAATGTATCAAAACTGTTGAATTTTTAAGCTTAAAAACTAATTTGCCACAAAAATGTTTAATTTTCTAGCAAAATAATTTTATTTTTCACCCAATGAGATGATTTTTTAACCAAATAAATGTATTTTCAATTGCAAAATATCAAATTTTCAAGCATAACCAGAATTTAATAATAAACATTTTCAGTTTGGAAAATACCAGGAAGACGAATTTTCAACAAAAGAATTAGATATTCAACGAAGATCGATTTTTCAGTCAATAAAGGAAAAAATGTCATCAAAAACTTTGAATTTTCATGCCAAAAAGACAAATTTTCTACAAAAAAGTTGAATTTTCAAACCGAAAATATAAATTTAAAAAAAAGTTAATTTTCAACCAAACAGTCAAAATTGTTAATCAAAATGGTTGAATTTTAATCCCAAAAAGACGCACTTTCAACAAAACAGTTGAAGTTTCAACCGAAAAAAACACTTTTTAACATAATTCTTGAATTTTATACAAAGAATAAAATTTTGCAACTGGAACTTCTGTTTGTCGAAAATTCTTTGATTCTTGAAGGTTCTTTCAAACTTTTCCTGGCCAATTTAAAAATCTCTGACTTTCCAGAATACCCTCACCTGTAGCAACCAAGAAAATTAAAAGGATCCTGATTTTTAACAATTTTAATCTTACATACTTTCAAATAATCAACAAGCTTTGTGAAACTTGAACGAATTTCGTTATAAGCCAGACTAAGAGATGTGACATCTCCATTCTTTTCTAAAAAATCCAAAAGACTTTGCATATCTGAATCTTGAAAACGTCTTCTACAAAGAGAAAATAAATTATTTAGATAATTTTTTTTCGTTTAATATTTTATTTAATTATTTAATAGAACGTAAGTAACCCGATTCTTGGATAAAGATCGTTTCCATTCAGAACAAGTTTTCGCTTTCGATCAAATCTCTTTTCACAAAAGCAGGCATAGAACAAATCATTCATCTTTATTTTGTTCTTCAAATCCTTAAATCTTTTTGGGACATCTGGCAAAATTGCATAGTTACGATCGTTGTACAAATAAGGATCACTTGAAATTTTCCATTGCACTCTAAAATCCACTTTTGGTTTTTTCACATCAACTTTTTCTCCCCTTGCTTTTCTATCTTTTAGATTTTTTACACATTCTTCTAGAAATTGTATGAGTGAAAATAAATTTTTATTTCATTTGTGGATAATAAGTAATAATCATAAGAATAATAATAAGAAAGACGAATTTTTTAAAAATATATTAATTTTTTACCAAATAGTTAAATTTTCGAAAAAGGAAGTGAACCAAAAAGTTAATGTTCTACAAAAATTTAATTTTCATAAAAATAGTTTAATTTTTGACAAGAAAGGTAATTTTCAACCGAATAATTTAATTTTCTATCAAATTGTTGAAACTTTAACCAAACCAGATTAATGTAGAACCAAAAATTTGTGTTTTTAATAAAAAAGGATGAATTTTCAACCAAGAGATTAATTTTGGACAAAAAAAAACATGAATTTGCCACTAAAAAAGAATAATTTTCAATAAAAAATATAGTCTTTCATCAAAAAATAGAATAGTTACATTTTTGTAAAGAAAATTAATATTTAAACAAACAAAAATATCGTAAACACTATAAATTAAATCGAAAACAGTGATTTAAACTTCTGAGGAATTACAACCATAAATTGTAATTTTTGTGTATTTGAAAAACTTCATGAAAACAATTTGTAAATTCTGTTAAAATCTACTAAAAACAACGGTTTAAACTGATGGATCTCTTAAAAACCAAAATTGCATTTTTTTGAAAATGATCACACTTTTTGAACTTTTGTCAATTAAGATATTTCATGATAATCGTTTCGAAAAATATCTATTTTATATCTAGTAGAAATGTGGACTGATATTTCTTAATCTATTAAACAAATTTTTTTTCCTTTTTTTGGAAATTTTCAAAATGTTGAAAAGCATCAACCAAAAAAATGAAAATTTAATGAAATATTTAAATTTTCAACCAAAGAGGTGAATCTTAAAAATATAAATTTTTAACAAACTATCTCAATTTCTACAAAAATAAATCAATTTCTAAACGATTTTTCTAAACATTTTAAAATTATATAGTTCAGTTTTCAACCAAAAAACATAAATTTTTCACAAAAAACATCACTTTTCAACAAAATTTCGGATTTTCAAGCCGTGAATATTATTTTTTAACAAGAAAGTTAATTTTAATGTTTTTAGCATACGACACAGTTAGTTTAAAAATATTAAGTTTCAAACAAAAAAAATTAAATTTTAATAAAATAGTTACATTTTCAATTTAAATAATGAATGTTGAAAAAATCAAATTTCAACAAAAATGTTCAACCCAAAAGACTACTTTTTAAGCAGAAAGATTAACTTTATAAATATGAAATAGTTAAATTTTCAATCAAAGAGTTGAATCTTTAAAAAATATAAATTGTTAACAAACAAGTTAAATTTCAACGAACTATATCAATTTCTAAACGATTTTTCTAAAACTAAATTTTCAACTAAATAGTTTAATTTTGTATCAAATTGTTGAATCCTCAACCAAACGATTAATTTAGAACCAAAAAGTTGAATTTTTAATAAAAAATGATGAATTTTCCAAACAAAAAAAACGAAAAAATAATTTTCAACAAAGTACATTTATTCTCAAACAAACTGTTGAACTCTAAAGCAAAAGTAAGGACGAGTTATCTACAAAACGGTCAATTTTTCAAACGAAAAATATGATTTTTTAACAAAAAAATTAATTTTCTAGCAAAAAGTTAAATTTTCATAAAAATATATTAATTTTTTAACAATCAGTTAAATTGGAAACAAAAATATTAATTTTAAAAAAGCAAGTTAATTTTTAACCGAATAGTTTAACTTTCTACCAAATTGTTGAATCCTTAATCACTAAGATTAATTTTCGAGCAAAAAAGACGAATTTTTAACAAAATAAATGAATTTTCAACCAGAAAAGATCAATTTTCAATAAAAAATATCTCTTTTCAACGAAAAATGTTGGTTCAAGAAATTAATTCTCAACCAACCAACAATTAAATTTTGATAAAATAGTTACATTTTCAACTTAAATAATGAACCTTTAAAAACTTAATTTTCAACAAAAGAGTTCAACCCAAATGACAATTTTTTAACCCGGAGGAATAATTTTCAAAAAGTGGAATAGTTCAATTTTCAACCAAGGATCTATAAAAATATTTTTTTTTAATAAACTAGTTCAATTGTTTATCAAGTAGTTGATTCGTTAACAAAATACATTAATTTTTCAAACAAATTTTTGAATTTTGAAGCAAAGACGACGAATTATCTACAAATCGGTTGAATGTTCAACCTAAAAATAAGATTTTCAACAAAACAGTTACTTTTCTACCAAAAAGTTAAATTTTTATAACAATCGTATAATTTTTAATGAAAAATTTAAGTTTGAACAAAATTCATGCATTTTTTAAATTGAATAAATAAAGAGAATGTTAACAGACCAATTATTGGACAGTAAGCACAATCTTCAAGTGATAATCCACAAACATTTTTCTTTGCTTTTCTTCTCGCTTCGATTTCAATTTTTGCAATATCACGAGCCTTAGCAAAAATTAAATCCTTTGATTCTGGAGTTTCTATTATCAAATTTTTATAAATATCCAGTGTAATTTTTTCTTTTTTATCTCTCATGAGTTTCTCATAAACTAAATTTCTGACATCAGTTTCGTCAATGAAATCATACAAAACCTTTTCGACATTTTCATTTTCCTCCATTCTGAAATTCAGTCTCCACTTTTTCCTTAAAATTTAATTTAAAAAAATATTTTTTTATTCTATTTCACCAGAAGATAAATATCGGTAAATATTAAACTGTGCATGCGCCATGCAATGGTATCGAATTAACAAGCGAAGTCTGATTTCCTTTTCATTGACAGCTTCAAAGATTATAAAATTAATGAAAAAATCCAAAATAAAAAATGATCAAAAATGAATATTTTTGAGCCAAGTAAAGAAGAGCAAATCATTTCTTTGGACGAAATGTTTAAAGGTAATATTGAAAATCGTCAATTAAAAATAGCAGGCCTCGAACTCACTTCAGAGATTAAAAATAAAGTCACAAATTTTTAAAAAATTGTACCGAAATAATTTCATAAAATTAATTATTAGAAATGAAATTCAATTTTTTCCACTTGAGTGCGAACTGAATTAATAGTACCCAATATAAATGTACTTTTTTGTTAAAAATTCACATTTCGGTTTAAAAGATTAACTGTTTTGCACAAAATTCGTATTTTTGGCTGGTAAATTAAACAATTTGTTACAAAATTTCAATATTTGGTTAAAAACTTATGTATTTTGGTTGAAAATTTGCCTTCTATGGTAAAAAATTAATCTTGATTACAAATTCATCTGTTTTGTTGAAAGTTCATCTTTTTGGTTTGAAAATTTAAATTTATTTTTATAAATTTATTAAATTATTATTAAATTTATTTGATAAGAAATTTTACTATTTGGTTGAAAATTAACATTTTTTTCTTAATTCATCTGTTTTATTGGAAGTTCGTCTGTTTGGGTTGAAATTCAACTATTTTGTTTGAAATTCACATTTTCGGTTTAAAAATTCAACTGTTTTGTGGAAAAATTTTATTTTAGGCTGTTAAACTGAACAGTTTGGTAAAAAATCTAAAGAATTGGTTGAAAATTGATATATTTTATTAAAAATTTGTCTTTTTTGGTAGAAAATTAATCTTGTTGGTTGATAACTCATTTGTTTTGTTAAAAGTCCGTCTTGGGTTGAAAATTCAACTATTCGCGTCAAAAAATTCCTCGATTTGGTTAAAAATGATTTTTTATGTTGAAAATTCACCTTTTCAGTTTAAAAAATCAAGTATTTTACAGAAAATTCGTATTTTTGTCCAATAAATTGAACAATTTGGTACAAAATTCAAATATTTGGTGGAAAATTGATGTATTTTGTTAAAAAGAAATTCATTTTGGGTAGAAAATTAAACTTGTTGATTGAAAATTCATCTGTTTTCTTGAAATTGCGTCCTATTGAGTTGAAAAATCAACTCTTTCGGTGAAAAATTTCACTAATTGGTTGAAAATTAAGTTTTTTTTATAAATTCATCTGTTTTGTTGAAAGGTAGTTTGTTTGGGTCGAAAATTCAAATATTTTGATAGAAATCTCATCTGGTTTGATTAAGATTCAACTTTTTTTTTAATTCCTATTTTTCGTTGAATTCGACTGTTTTTTATTCTTGTATGAAAGATCAACTATTACATTTTTCGTTGGAAAATCATTTTTTAGACTGAACATTCAACTCCTTGGTTGAAAGTTGAACTACTTTTTTAAAAGTTAATTTTTTTTTGGTTGAAGATTTACAATTTTAGTTAAAATGTCCTTCTTTGGTTACAATGTATTATTTATTAAACTTAAAAGTTAACTTTTTTGTTGAAAATTCAACTGATTGCATGTAAATCATTTTTTTAAATTCATATTCTCGGATTGAAAATTCAATTATTTTATAGAAAATTCGCCTTTTCGGCTCAACCAAATTCCCACAACTTGGTATAAAATTCAACTACTTTGTTCCAAATTAAACAGTTTGGTAGACTTTTCTTTATTGAAAATTAATTCATAACAAAAATTTAACTACATCATTTTTGTTAAGAATTGATCTTTTTAGTTTACAAATTCAATTATTTATATTAAAAAATTTTTTAACAAAAATAATATTAACTTTTTATTATATTGTTGAAAATTTTTAGGGGTTAAAAATTCAATTTTATGGTTGAAAATTTATCTGTTTTAGTTGGAGACCCAAGTATTTAATTTAAAAATTAAAAAATTAAAATTCAACAATCTTGTAGAAAATTCATCTTTTTTGGTAGAAAATTGTTTTAGTTGAACATTAACTATTTGGTTCAATATTTTTAATTTTTTTTTAAAATCTATTTTTTTTTAATTTAAAAACTAATTTTATTAGCTTAAAAGCCAATTATCTGATTGATAATTAACTTTTGTTTTGAAACTTCATACTTTCGGGTTGAAAATTCCAATTTTTTGTACAGAAAAGTCGTCTTTGTCTGAAAAATTCAACAGTTTGGTAGAAATTGAACTGTTTTCTAAAATATTTTTTTAAAATAAAAATGTAACTGTTTCAATAAAAAATGAATTTTTCAAACGAAAAAAAAATCAGTTTTTAACCAAAAGGTTAATTTTCTACCAAAAAAGATTGATTTTCAAGAAAATACAGAAATTTTCAAGCCAAGAAGACGGATTTAAAGAAAATTAACTTTTAACAAAATAGGTAAAGTTTGTACAAATTTGTTAAATTTTCAAGTAAAAAATATGGATTTCCGACAAAAAAATTCATTTTTTCACAAAAAAGATTAATTTTCTATGAAACAGTTGAATTTTTAACCAAAAAATATGCATTTCCAACAAAAAAGTTAATGAGACTTACGGACTCATGTATTATTTTATTTAATATAGGAAAAAGCAGCATAATTGACACAATTCAAACAAACAAAAAAATTGCATGGATATTCAGAATTTATAGAAAATAATTTAAAAATAAATTACAAATACACAAATTAATAAAATAATACGAAAAATATATATTATTATCAAACTATAAAATTTTCCAAATTTCAAATAATAACAAGATCTTTAACTGACAAAAAATAAAATCACAAATTTAAAAATATCCGAAACTAAAATTGATCGACTTGTAAAATAAACGAATTATGAAATTTCCACCAATATTTAAATTCTCGAAATTTAAAACTGCTGCACATAGTTAATTGATTAGTCATTTATGAGCTAAACAATTTAATTAATCATTAATTAATAATTTATTAATTATTTTCGGCAAATTTTAAATTTCGTCAAACTTAAATTTCAGGAATAGAAATATTTATGGCAATTTAAGAATTCTTTTATTTTATTATTCGGCAATTTTTTTTTCTTGCTATTTTATGATTTTGTCATTAATTTTTTCGTTATTTTATGTTAGTCACGGACATTCACTTTTAAATATAGTGATAAAGAACTAATTTTTTTTATATTGCCGTTTTAAAATATAATGCTACTATATAATAAATATAATTATTACATCTATGTCACTCTTAAAGAAAGATCATTAAGGAATATTTTTTTTATCTTTGACAAGACTCAAAGGAATGGAAGATTGTTTTTCGAAGTGCTTTAATAAATCCATTTTGAAATTAAATTCTGAAAATTGAGAACAAGAAAATAAGTAATATCACCTTGTTTTTAAATTTATGTAAATATAATTTTTATAAGATTCTTGAGAAAATTAAAAATATTTTTAAATATTTTAGGCTTATCAAAAAGAATCTACGAAATATTATTAAAAATTCGAGTCTAAAATTCCTGAAAAAATTTTTATCTTACAATCTTCTAAATTTTTCCAACAATTGTAAGAAAAATTGTTTATTCTCTTGAACACTTTCGAAACTCTTTTAAATTCTACTTAATATTCTGCCCTATTTTTGTTCGTTTTATTTTGAAATCTTACCAAATTGAAACGTTTTGCTTTAAAATCTTCTAAAACAATTTTTAGAAATTTTAGGAAACCGTTTGTTATGTTTAAAAACCTTTATCAATTTTCACCTAAATTTCGTTTTTCAAAATAAAAAATTATAAAAAATTTGCACACGAATATAAGAAAAATTCTTTTTTTTATAATCTTGTCAGACCTTCTAATCTCTAAAAATTATTTTAATTTTTCCTGCAATTTTTATTTATTTTGCAAAATTAAAAAAATTGCCTTAAAATCTTTCTGATTCTTCTTTGAATATTTTTGAAATCTTCTAAAATCTTTTTAAATAATCTCTTCAAATTAATTTTTCGAAATAAAAAATTATTAAAATTTTTCTTAGGAAATAGGAATCTGAAAAAATGTCTTTCATTTTCGTGAAACTTTACAAAATTCTTAAAAAATCTTTACAAGTTTTAATTATTTTTTAATCGTTTCAAAACTTTTGAATGTCTCTTAAACTTTCTCAAATTTTTTCTAAAATTATGGAATATGGCAACATTTTGCTTTAAAATATTTCACACTTTTTAAAGATTTTAGGAAATAATTCAAAATGTTTTGTGATCTTGTTTCGATTTTATCTTGAAATTTCTTACAAAACAATCATTTAAAAATTTCTCATGAATTTTAAGAACTTTTTTCACACTCTAACAAAATTCAGTTTACCTAAAAAATTTGTAAATCTTGAAAAATTAAAAAAAATAGTCTCAATATTTTCCATATTCTTTGAGTTCACTTTTATAACCTGATTTTCATACCGGAGCGATAATTAATGGAAATAATTCGATGAAAAAAAAACAACAGAAAAACATTATTAGAAAAATCCACCATGTCACTTTCACAATAATTACATAAAAAAAACCGTTTTCTTGATATTTTTTTAAGAGTTTGTAACGTCTCAACATGACAAAAGATATATAATAGTCAAATCATTTTTTTTTCAATATCAGCTGCTACATTCTTATCAGAAAATTTGTATTTTCAAGGTGAAACTGCAACATTTTTTTATAAAATTTATATAATTTGTTGAGAATTCATCCTTTTGGCAGCGAAAAAGTTAAAAAATATTTATTAAGGCGAAATAAGAAAATAGTGGCGTTAGGAAAAATTTGTCAGAAAATGGTGTGCTCAGTCCGAGGCCTGAAATAATTTGATGCTTCAATTTTACAATTTCTAATCAAATTCTAAATTTTTTCGCAAAGCTTATTGTCGAATGGATCCACTTTCGGACGCAATGGAAGTAAATTTGCTTCCCCTTTCCCAAAGTGACAAGTGGTTATCAACAGCAGGGATCCTCGACATGAAAAAAATAACAACAACCGATACAGGTTTATGTTTCTTTAAATTTAAAAAACGAGCAATCTCCTTTGAAGAATATCTTTCCTATCTGGAAGAGCTGGCAACAACCAAAAGCCTGGATTTGGAAGCCATGAAATTGAAAATGCAAACAAGCCGGAAACCGCTTCACCCTCGCGATGTGAAAAAAAAGAGATGAGGAAAATTATTAATAAAAAAATTCGTATCTCAAAACCCTATGTACAGATTTTATTTCCAATATAATAATATTTTAAAAGATACTCCGACTTTTCAAGAACATTTTTTTTTGGTTTGTTAAAAATTGAATTAATTTATATTATATACGATACAATATTTTCTCTTGAAAATTAGTTGGAAAAGAATATATTTATTTAAATAGAAATAATAAAAATTGTAAATACCTTCCAGACAATCTGTATATAAATTAAGTAACGAGCTAGAATTCTCACAAAATATTAAATGATACACTTTCCAAAATAAATACTTTCTCATCGCTTCGCTCAGATTCAAGGCAACTGAACCACAAAAGATTAAACTCTCAGAAAATCCTCATCAACGATTAATTTCAAAGCATTTTCATTCAATATAATTATACTCTTCAAGTTTTCTCTTTTGCGCTTTCACAAGTATCAAAAATAAAGCTGCTAGCAAACCTAAAAAGGAAAAAAAAGAAAGAGCCTTTGGCGAATGTCAGAGTAGGTTCTTAAATTTGCCTTTCTACCGATAAAGCTTGATTCTCGATGCCCCTAGATTTGTATTTGTTTCACCTATTTTTCCAGGTTTTAATACTACACTTTTCCTTCGTCGAATCGAAAAAAATTACGTGTTCCTTTGAATCCACTTGAAACCATCTCTGACATTTCCGAGACTGACTCTGCCCAAAAAACTCGCAATCAGCTGATATTCGGGCATCGTTCTTCGACCGCAAGATTGAGTCGAAAGAGTTCGCTGATATTCGTTTTCTCCATGGACTTCCTCTTCATTTCGTTTCGAAGAATCTGGATTTTCCTCCGACAATCTACGACCCTCGCACAAAACTTTTGTGGTCAAGCACAAAAGCCACTGGAGAATCTACAGAAAGAGACACAAAATAATATTGATTAATTTCATACATTTTTTTCAAATGCTCAGAATGTCTTCATCAAATCCTGGAAAAAAATTCCCTGAAATTTCTAGGTTTTCTCCAGGTATCTCAGAAAAACTATCCAGGTATAGCCTGTCATAGTATGGATACATTCAAGTATTTCGCTTTTTTTTTAAACGGTCGAATAGAAATGTAAAAATTGCACTGTTCAGATGTAAAATTGAATAACTGCTTTTTTATTTTCACGAAAATAGGAAAATATATTCTATAAAGTAAAATTAATATGGACACTTTATTGAATTCATTTAAAATTTTCATACAAAAAGATGAATTTTCAACTAAAACAAAAAAAATCAGCAAAAAATAGAATAGTTAAATTTTTATTTAAAAAAATTAATTTCCAACCGATAAAAAAATGTTTGTAACAAAATAGTTCAAACTTTAGTTAAAGTTTATGAATTTCTAAATAAAAGAGTCTTTAACTGGAATAGTTTAAATTTAAACACTGAAATTCCAAATTTTTTAAATTGAAGTTTAAAAGTTTTTCAATTCAAAAATTGAGTATTCAAATGCTCAAAAATTTACACGAACCAAATGGAAAGTAGTAACACTTTTCAACTAAACAATGCTAAATAAAATGCAAATAAACTGCAAAATTAAGATAATTAAGATAATTTTAATCTAGACACATTCAAAATTGAAAAGTAATTTTTTTAACTTAGCAGTTCTTAAATTAGAAGTTACATTATTTTTATTTTAAATAGTCTAGGCATCCTTCAAAATCTTTACAATTTTATTTCCAAATCTTGAGAAATCTACAAGTGGTTTTAAATTTTTCCAAATTCAAAATCATTTTTGAATTTTTTTCTGCAACTTTAAAATATACTTCAAAATGAATTGAATTTTTTCTATAACTTTTAGAAAATCCTGAAAATTAAAAAAAATTGAATTTATAAATAACAATATAATACTTATTATTTGTAAAAATATTACAGTAATTTTAAGACATATTTAGAAGCTTTAAAAAGATTCGAATGAAATTTAGAACTTAAAATAATTTCAAATACTTACAGCCGAATTAAAAAAAAATGTAGATTTTTGCACATTTCAAACAAAAAATTTAGAAGTTTGTAAAGAAATTTTCGTAAGGTTCTTAAGAAAATTGAAAGTGATTTTTCGCTTTGAAAAATTATGGAAGATTTTAAGGATTTTTTTTTAATTTGCCGGATTTTCAAAAATTGAAGGAAAATTTCGATTAATTTGAAAATATACTTAAAACTTCTGAAAAAAATGTTAACAGACTTCGTTAAAATTACTTGAAATAATTTCAAGTTTTGAATTAATTTTTAATCTTTTCAAAACTTCTAAAAATCTGTAAAAATTACTCAAATTTTTTCTACAAATAATAATTGTTGAATTGTTACTTATGCGTCAAAATTTAACAATTTCACTTATAAATTGAACACTTTTTAAATAGAAAAATTACAATTGTAACGCTAAAAGTTTAAAAGTTCTTCGAAAATCTAAAGATTCAAAGCTTTCTATATTATTATGGATTTATTTTTAAGTTGAAAATAGTAAAACGCACGTTCAAATTTTTTAATAGCTAAAAAAATTAATAGAAATAATATATTAATAAATTTATTTATTAAACTTAATACAAAAAATAATATAAAGGAATACCTGAAACCCGGAATTAAAAATATATTATTGATAAATCATGAAAATGTTTATCTAAAAATAAAATTATCGGAACAAATGATATATTAATTTCAATTCTTATTAAGATTTTCGAATTGAAAAAGTTATAATCTGGAAATTCTCAATTTTTGAACAGATCTAGAATTGTTTTTTCAAATCAATTATTGTTCAGATTTCTATACTTAGAGTACAGACCCATTTTCAAAATAATTTATTTATTCATATTTACAGATGATAAAATAAAACTGTTTTTTATCAAACATTTTCAACTTCAAATGCTTTTAATTTTTAAATGTTTAAATCTTCAAAACTGCACTTTAATTATTTTAAAAACTGTTAAAATCGAACTTGGGCAGATTTTTCTTCTGAAAAATTCGTAAAATTCCCGGTTTCCCGGTCTGGCGGCCACCTTGTTTTTTATTTTTAAAATCTTCGATTTTAAAAACTTCTAATTTTTTAACCTTTAAAACTGCATTTTAAAATTTTTTAAATTAAAATATATGCTTTTAAAAATTAATAATCTAAAATGGAACATTTTTAAAGTAAAAGATTTTCAAATAAGCATTCTAAATTAAATGATTTTGTAAAATTCCCGACCAAAAAATGAAATCTACTGAATAAAATTAATGTCAACACTTTATTGAATTCAATTAAAATTTTCATAAAAAAGATGAACTTTCAACTGAAAAAAAAAAATAGAATAGTTAAATTTTCAGTTAAAAAAATTAATTTGAACCCATGTTAAAAAAATCATTAATTTTCAAGAAAATTAAATTTTCACAAAAAGAATTTAACTTTCAACCAAGTACTTGAATTTTCATTTAGAAAAAAGAATTCTCAACGCAGAATTTCAAGTTGATATTTTAACTAAAAAAAGTTTTGATTTTAAATTAAAAACAGTTGAATTCAACCAAAAAATATGAATTATCCACAAGAGTTGATTTTTCAAGCAAGAAAGACTCTTTAGTCAAGAAAGAAAAAAACTGTCAACCAAACTGTTGAATTTTCAAGCAAATAGATAAATTTTCTACTAAAAGAAGATGCATTTTCAACCAAAAATAGAATAGTTAAATTTTCAGATAAAAAAAATTAATTTTCAACCAATGAAAAACGAATTTGCAACAAAATAGTTCAATTTTTATTTAAAGCGATAAATTTTCAACTAAAATTATGAAAAAAAACTGGAAGAGTTTAACTTTTAACCAAAAGTATGAATTTTTAACCAAGAAAATTAATTTTCGACCAAAAAGATGGATTTTCAACTAAATATTCGAA
>NC_046659.1:154451703-154489478 GCF_010883055.1 Belonocnema kinseyi
TATAAATTTTCAACTAAAAAAGATAAATTTTCAACCAAAATTTGAATAGTTACATTTTAAAATAACTAAATCAACAAATCTTTAATAAATAGTTAAATTTTCTACCAAAGTGATGAATTTTAAAGTACAAAATAGTTAAAATTTTAAAAACAGTTATAAATCTTTAATTAAAAGCATAAATCTTCAATCAAAATGGTTGAATTTTCAACGCGCCAGATCAATTTTCTCCCAAAAAAGATCAATTTTTAACCAAATAGTTGAATTTCTCAATAAAAAGGTCAATTTTTAAACAAAAATAGAATGATTAAATTAAAAATCCACAAATTATCAACAAAATAGTAATACTTTATAACAAAATGAGGAATTTTCAATTAAAATGATGAATCTATAACTGGAATAGGTTAATTTTAAATCAAAAAGATGAATTTTCAACAAAATACATGAATTTTCTACTAAAAAAGATAAGTTTCCAACCATAAATTGAATGGTTACACTTTAAACCAACCAAATAGGCAGATCTTGCATAAATATTAAAATATGAATTTAAAACTAAAATAATGGAATTTTCAACTGAAATAGTTACATTTCCAATCAAAAAATTAGTTTGCAAACAAAAAAGAACGAACTTTCAACAAAATAGTTATATTTTCAATTAAATGGTTTTTAATATTAACTCAAAAACAGTTTAATTCAATTAAAAATTACGAGTTTTCAACCAAGAAGATTCATTTTCAACCGAAATGGAGAATTTTCAGTTGGCAAAATTAATCTCCAACAAAAAAACGTAATTTTCAACCAAACAGTTAAATAAAAAATTAAAAATTCTCGAAAAAATCGAGGTTGTGCAGGTTTTCGGAGTTTCAAATTTAAATTACCTCGTTACTTGAAGGAATTTTGCCCTCCTTTTGAAACCAAGTATTCGGCGCCCAGAGGTAAAGTTGCATTATCGTAGCTGCCATCTCTGCACTCAGTCGCTATAAGCAATTAAAAAATATATTAAAATTTTGGAAAAAATCAGGGCTCAGATCGAATAGAAGGCTTAAAAAAAGTCACATCAAATTTTTAAATATAATGAAAAAAAAACGTACCAAACACTAGATGACAGAAATGATAATGTAATTTGTTTAGAAATTTCGAGTACATTATTCTCATTGATATTCAAATATTCTTTGTGAAATAAAAATAAAATTTGAAGTTAAAACCATTTTTTAACAATAGTTATACAACTTGAAGGGTTCTAAATTTGGGTTAAAATACTTCTTTCTGAACTGTTAAACTTGTAAACTTGGAGAATTTTCAAATGAGAGTGGTTTGAAATTTACATTAATTTTGAAACTAAAATTAATTAAAATGAGTGATTAAATAATGTAATAAATATAGTATAAATATCAGTAAATAGAGAGACGAATTTTCAACTTAAAAATGTTTAGGAAACAGTTGACTTTTAAACCCGAAAGATTAATTTTCAATTAAATAATTGACCAACCAAATAACAATAATTTTAAACCAGATAGTTTCATTTAAAACCAAATAGTTGAGAATTTTCGGACAAGAGACGAATTTTTAAAATACAAAGATAAATTTTCAACCAAATGGTCGAATTTTCTGACAAAAAAAAATCAAATTCAACCAAGTGGGTAAATTTCAAGTCGACAAAGACGAGCTTTTTAAAAGACAACAGTTGAATTCTCAACAATAAAGTTATGTTTGAACCAAAAAAGATAAATTTTGGACCAAAGAAAATTACTTTTGAATAAAATAATTGAATTTTCAACCAAATGGTCGAATTTTAAAATAAAAGAGATGAAAGTTCAACAAAAAACAATTGCATTTTCAAAAAAAAAGTTGAATTTTCAATTTAAAAATACTATAGTTTGTTACAAGACAGTGAAATTTTAAAGAAATAAATCGTTTTTAAAGAAGACACAAATTTTTAACAAAATAGATGCAGTTTTAACCAAAAAGTTGAATTTACAATCAAAAAGGATGAATTTGCAATGAAGAAACATGAATTTCCAACCAAATAGTTAAACTTTCAAGCAAAGAGACGACCTTTTTAGAATACAGATGAATTTTCAACAAAATATATTAATTTTTAATCATAGTAGTTCAATTTTCATGCAAAAAATGACCTTCTTAGAATACAAATTTTTAACAAAAAGTTAATTTTCAAACAAAAAAGAGGACTTTTATACCACATAAGAGGAATTTTCAATTCAAAAGGATGAACTTTCTATCCAAAAAAGCGAATGTTCAATAAAAAAGTTAGATTTTCGACAAAAAAAAGATGATTTTTTAAACAAAATAGTCGAATTTTCAAGCCAAAAAGATGAAACTTTTTAAACGACAATTTTCAAATATCAGCCTGGAAAGTTAAATTTTGAACAAATAAATAATGTTTAACCAAGAGAGACAAATTATTAAAAACCAAAAGAATAGGACGCAACTAAATAGTTGAATTATCAACAAAATATATTGATTTTTAATCAAAGTAGTTCAACTTTCATGCAAAAAAGACGACCTTCTTAGAATACAAATAAATTTTCACAACAAATTTAATTTTCAACCAGAAAAGATGATTTTTATACCATAAAAGAGGAATTTTCAATCCAAAAGGATGAACATTCTATCCAAAAAGGCGAATATTCAACAAAACAGTTAAATTTTCGAGAAAAAAAAAGATGATTTTTTAAACAAAATAGTCGAATTTCCAACTAAATAGTTAAATTTTCAAGCAAAAAGATTACCTTATTAGAATACGGTTAAATTTTCAACAAAGCAGAATAATTTTTAATCAAAATATTTAAATTTGCATGCAAAAAAGACAACTTTCTTCGGATATAAATAAATTTTTACCAAAAAGTTAATTTTCAACCAAAAAAAAAAGGATTTTTATATCATGACTGTTCAACAAAACGGTTAAATTTTTGACAAATGAAATTATTTTTAACAAAATAGTTGAATTTTCATGAAATGTCGGCCTAAAAAGTCGAATTTTCAACAAACAAATCGTTTTTAACTAAGAAAGACGAATTTTAAAAAAACAGTTGAACTTTGATGTCAAATAGGCGAATTTTCAACAAAACAGTGAAATTTTCAAACAAAAAAAAAAAAAGATTTTTTAACAAAATAGTAGAATTTTCAAGCCAAAAGACGAGTTTTTTTAGAAGACCTGGAAATTTAAATTTGCAACCAAATAATTAACTAGTGATGCCAAAATAGGTTGTTTTTAGCCTATTTTTGGACCTCGCTAGCGACCTGGGGAAAAAATATAAAATTATGTTACAGATATCAAATTACTCGCTATTGAAAACCAAAACAAGCATCGCTTTTCGTTTTTCAAAAATTTCAAAACATTTAAAAAAATATTCCAAAAGTTTTTTTGTTAAAAATTCGTCTTTTGTGGTCGAAAATAATTGTTATCAACCCCTTACCAATCAAGAAAATATGTGATTTTACTTTTGTAACGTTTATTTTATAGAAAAAAATATAATGAAAAATGACTTTATTGACTTTAAAATTAGAGGTATTTCCTATTTTTTTATTTTTTTTGGGTCTTTTTAATCTCTAAATAGGGGTTTAGAAGATTAATTTTCAATGAAAAATATCACCTTTCAACAAAAAATGGAATAGATATATTTTTAGGTAAAAAAATTAATTCTTAAATAACAAAACAGCTAATTTTCCACAAAAGAGATGAATTTTCAATTAAAATGATGAATATTGAAAAAAGTTCATTTTCAGCATGATGCACAATTAGTTTAAAATATTAAGTTTCAACCAACAAAATGAAATTTCAATCCAAAAGACGATTGTTTAAGCAGAAGGATTAATTAAAAAAAAATGAAATAGTTAAATTTTTCAACTGAAGAGGTGAATCTTAAAATAGTAATTTTTAAAAAAACTAGTTCAATTTCAACGAACCGATTTTTCTAAACATTTTTGAATGAAATATTTCAATTTTCAACCAAAAAAATACACATTTTCAACAAAAAACATCAATTTTCAACTAAAAAATATCACTTTTCAACGAAAAATGGAATAGTTACATTCTGGTACAATAAATTAATTTTCGATCAATAAAAATGAAATTTCAACAAAATAGTTACATTTTCAACTTAAATAATAAATCTTCAAAAAATTAATTTTGAATAAAATAGTTCTTAAAGAAAAAAAAGAATTTTTAATAAACTACTTCAACTTTTTTATCGAGTAGCTGCATTTTTAACAAAATACATTAATTTTTAAACAAATTGTTGAATTTTAAAGCAAAAACGACGAATTATCTACAAATTTGATGAATTTTCAAACAAAAAAAAACATAAATTTTCCACAAAAAACATCAATTTTCAACAAAATGTTAAATTTTCAAACCGCGAATATTATTCTTTAACAAAAAAGTTAATGTTCTAGGTAAAAATTAAATTTTCATAAAAATAGTTTAACTTTCAACCAACTAGTTAAATATAAACAAAAAAATATGAATTTTTAACAAGAAACTTAATTTTCAACGGAATAGTTTAATTTTGTATCAAATTGTTGAATCCTCAACCAAACGATTAATTTAGAACCAAGAAGTTGAATTTTCAATAAAAGCGGATTAAATTTCCAGCCATAAAGAAAATTGAAAAAATAATTTTCAACAAAATACATTAATTCTCAAAAAAACAAATAAATCTTTTTTAACTAAGAAAGACGAATTAAGAAAAAACAGTTGAACTTGAAAGCCGAAGTAAGGAAGAGTTATCTACAAAACGGTTAATTTTTCAATCTAAAAATATTATTTTTTAACAAAAAAGTTAATTGCTACCAAAAAGTTAAATTTTCATAAAAATAGATTAACTTTTAACCAAATAGTTAAATTTAAAACAAAAATATGTATTTTTAACAAGCAAGTTAAATTTTAACCGAATAGTTTAATTTTCTACCAAATTGTTGAATCCTCAACCACTAAGATTAATTTTCGACCAAAAAAGACAAATTTTTAACAAAATACTTTTTGAATTTTTTTGGAATGTTTTGAAATTTTTTAAAGACGATGCCCGTCTTGATTTTCAATGACGAGTAATTTGATAACTGTAACATATTTTTATATTTTTTCCCCAGGTCGCTAGGGAGGTCCAAAAAAGGCTAACTTTGACGTCACTCTTTTCAACTCAGTAGTCCAATTTTTAACCAAGAAAAATTAATTTTTAAACCAAAATGGTTTGACATTTTTTTTTTTGGCTTTCTACTTATTCAAAACGCATTCAAGTGAAAAAGCAAGAAATAGTTGAAGTTCCTTGAAATCCGGGGAATAAAGTGAATTTCTCAATTATTCAATTTTTAATGTTTTAACACTTTGCGGCATGGTGGGAATACCGTAGTC
This sequence comes from Belonocnema kinseyi, assembly GCF_010883055.1. Lineage (NCBI taxonomy): Eukaryota > Metazoa > Arthropoda > Insecta > Hymenoptera > Cynipidae > Belonocnema > Belonocnema kinseyi. Next base: position 154,457,072 of record NC_046659.1, read on the forward strand.
CCACCTTTTTTCATATAATTTTTTGCGATTTCAGAGTAGTTTTTTTGGATTTTACACAGGTTTTTTTTTTTTTTTTTTTAATTTCATGGTCGCAGGATGATAGAAAATTGAAATTGTTGTGCGAAGGGTTTATATTTTTTAAATAATTTGTTAATACTTATAAACAAAGATGAAAAAAGCCTTTTTTGTTGAAAAAATTCATTTTTCAAAACACTTTCCATTATATCCTTATGAAAATGGGTTTTTAAGGGTTTTTGGGGTCTCTGAATACGAATCTGGACTCAGATTTTGAAAATTCTAAATGGCGGATCCAATATGGCTGCCGAAATTAGGAATATTTTGGGGTCAGTGATCACGAATATGAACTCAGATTTTGGAAATTTAAAATGGTGGATTCAAGATGGCGCCCGAAACTTGGAATATTTTTGGATTTTTTTCTGAAAATTGGTATACAGAGGTTTTTGGGGTCGCTGATCACGAATCTGAAATCAGATTTTGAAAATCCAAAATGACGGATCCAATATGGTGATCAAAATAATAAAGTTTTCCGGATATTTTTTTTAAATTAGTGTACAAGGATTTTTGGAGTCACTGATCACGAATCTGAATTTAGATTTTGAAAATTCAGAAAATAGGTACTAATCCATGTTTTGGATGAGCAGGAGTATATTTTTCCAAACCTCAATATTCTAAATTTTGTCATTTTGAATACAGTGTGCCAACTTTCAAAAAACAATTTAGCAATATTTTGAATTTTGGCCCGCCATTTTGAATGTTCAAAATCTAAGTTCAGATTCGTGATCAGAAATACCAAACACCCGTGTACACCAATTTTCAAAATAAGAAATTCCAAATTTTGGCCGCTATATTGGATCCGCCAGTTAGAATTTAAAAAATCTGAGTTCGAATTCCTGATTAGCGACTCAAAAAACCCCCTTTATACCAATTCTAAAAAAAAAATCCAAAAATATTCCAAATTTAATTCGCCATTTTGGATCCACCAATTTGAATTTTCTAAACCTGAGTTCAGATTCGTAATCAGCGACCCCAAAAACCCCTATGTACCGATTTTCATGAAAACTCGTTTCCCTGAAAAATGTATGCCGCAAAGGGTTAATTTAAATAGTATAATAGTTTCATTATGATTAAAATGAAAACTTAAGAATGTGGTAAGAATAAAAAACTGTTTTCTTACTTTGTATAAACTGCGAGAAAGCATATTCTTCACCAAAGCAGAAATAACAGTCGGGACATCCTCGGGAAGTAGTGGCAAATCTTCCTCGGCATAGCTGTGATTTTTCAGAGCCACTATTTCATTTTTTCTCGCGTAAAATGGATTTTTCTCACCGAAAATTTCATAGGCGATTGTTCCTGCCGTCCAGAGATCTGATTTCGTGTAATTTATGTTTGTGAAAGGTCCTGGAACAGCTGTGACAACTTCAGGCGCCATCAAGGCCACATTTCCACCCTTGTCCATATCGTGAGAATTATAGGGAAGGTACAATCCGTGATTTTTGTCTGCCAAGCAACAGCCGAAATCTGTGATTACAAGCGATGGACAGTTGTCGGACTCTTCCGACAAATCGAGGAGGATATTGTCACTTTTTAAATCTCTGAAAAATTTTAAAATCCGATTAAAACAAAAAAAAAGGAATCTACAAAAGATTTGAGCAAAAATAGACACTGTTAAATAGAATTTTGTTGTAAAAAAAAAGATTTTTGTTTTTAAAAAATACCTGTGAGCAATTCCATGGCAATTCATGTGAGCGATTCCTTCCAACAATTGTGCCAGAAGCAAAATCGACTCTCTTGTACGGATATTTCGTTCGGACAAATACTGTTTTAAAGTCGTATCGTATCTGAAAAACGGAAGATGTGAAATTTCAGTCACGGAAAAATACATGGAAAAAGTGTCAATCATTTTATTTTTTAAATTCCCTGATTTTTTCCTGGTCCAATTTTTTATTTCTCAGTTCATTATTGTTTAAAGACAAGCATTATAATCTTGTGACATTTTCAGGATCGAATCTTTTATAAACAGAATAGAACAATTTCAATTAAAAAGAAATAGTTAAATTTTCCAAAAACTTGAATGATTGAAATGATTGAATGTTCCACCTTCAAATATGAATTTTCAACAAACGGTCAACCAAATGGTCGAATTTTTATTAAAAAAAAAAAGATAAATTCTCAACAAAAAATATAATAGTTGATATTTCAACAAAAAGATGAGTTTTAAAACAACAAAAAAACGACTTTTAACCAAAGAAGATTATTTTCCTACAAAAAAAGACGAATTTTCAACAAAATAAATAAATTTTTAAACAAATAGTAGAATTTTACACTAAACAAGATACATTTTCAGTAAAAAATTAATTTCCGGCGTAAAAAAAATTATCAAGATAATATTAAAATTTTCGACTAGAATAATGAATTTTCAATCTAAATGGATGATTTTTGGGTTCAACCAAATACTTCAATATTCAATAAACAAGGATTCATTGTTAACTAAACAGTTTAATTTACAACAAAGTACTTTAGCGTTGTTCATGAAAATTCAAAAGTCTAAAATTGTAACGACTTACAATGATCGAAATCAGATTTTTTTAATTATCATCGTTTTTTATTTTAAACTCAATTTAAAATTTTTTAATTTCAAATCTTCCTTTAGAATCATTATTCATACATTGAAAATTAAAAATAAAATAAAGAATACAAAACAATATTGCTACGACATGATTTCATTTTTTTAAATTGTATAATTTTGTGCTTTTCAATTCGAGAATGCTTTATATTTATATCTAAAATTAATAAATTAAAAACTGATTATCAAGGCCTTTAATATGAAATTTTGAAATATGCAATATCGAAATGGTCCTAAAATTTTAGTTTGAAACTACAATATTGTGAAATTTAAAATTCACAAGCTCCAGAAAATAATCTAACAATTAATTTAAGAAAAAACTTCAGAGTGAAGGCCTCAAAGATTAAACTGTTTTACAATTGCACATTCAAAATAAAATTGTAAAAATTTGAAACACGATAAATATATTATTAATAGGTATCATATCACGGTTCGCAAAAATTTTTCCGGTCAATAAAATTTTTAAAATAGAAGATTAAAAACATTTTTAATTCAAATTTTTATCAACTTAAAAGTTCTTAAATTAAAATTTAAATTATGTGCATTTTAAGTCGTTTAAGCATTCTTGAAAAGATTAAAAATTTAATTTCAAAATCTTAAGAAACCTAGAAGTTGTTTTAAATTATTTCAAATTTCAAATTATTTTGGAAAAATTTTCAGAACTTTACTAATGTAAACCAAAATGTATATTTTTTTCATATTTAAAACAAAAAATTTAGGAGCTAAATGTGAAAGGCTTCAATAGAATAAAGAAAAAAGTCTTAATATTCCTAGAAAAATTAAAAATGATTTTTCAGTTTGAAAAATTATTTTAACAGAGTATTTAAAAAGATTTTAAGAGATTTCCAAAATTGTAGGAAAAATTCTATTCATTGTAAAATATGTTTAGAAGTTTTGAAAAAAAATTTCACACTTCGTTTAAATTACTTGACATAATTTCTAGTTTTAAATTAATTTTGAGTCATTACTCAAATTTTTTCAAAAAATAATAAGTGCAATTATTATTTCTACATAAAAATTCAAAAAATTCGCTTAAAAATTAAACATTATTTAAAGTAGAACAATAAAAATTGTAACGTTAAAAGTTTAAAAGCTTGTCGAAATTCTAGAGATTCAAAGTTTTCCATGTAAAACAATTAAATTTCAAACTCTTCCTTTATTTATTTCGTTTCAATTTACTCGTTTTAAATGAACAGTGAAATATTCCTACATATTAAATAATCATTCTTTTTCAAAATTACAAAATTTCAAATTAAATGGGTTAAAAAGTGAATAATTTAGATTGAAGCAATATTTTTCAAATTTATAAAAGCCTTCAATTACGAATATATCATTATTAAGTGATTTTTTTTAGTTGAAAATAGGTTATAAAGTTTCAATCGCACCTTTAAATTTTTTTAATGACTAAGACTTTCAAATTGAAACAGTAAAAATCTGAAAATTCTTAAACTTTGAACGAATGTAGAATCGTTTTATCAACAAATTATTGTTCAGTTTTTAATACTTAAAGTACAGATCCATTTGAAAAATTATTTATTTATATTTACAGTTGATAAACTAATACTGTCTTTTTCGAAATGTTTTAAAATCTTCTGAAAAAATATAAAACCGTTTAAAATCTTTAAACTCTGGTTTGCACCCTTTTTGAAATCTCTGAATTTGAAATTTTTATAAAAATTGTATGAACTCATTAAAATTGTTGATATCTTTCATAAATCTTTTAAAATGTTGGTAACATTTTTGAAATATACGTGAAATGTTCAAAATCTGTGTAAAATTTATGTAACATCTTTGTGAAATCTTGTAAACAAATTTGAAATTGTTTAAAATATCTCAAATGTTTTGAAATCTTTGAAATTGAATTCTTCATGAAAATTTTATGAAATCTTTGAAATATTTGTGAAATCTTTTCTTTCTATTCATTTGAAATCATTTCAGTATTTGAAGTATTTTTATATCTTTTTAAATTTTGATAAAATCTTTGAAATATTTGTGAAATGTTCGAAATCCATGAAATATTTTGAAATCTTCTAAACAAATTTAAAATCGTTTAAAATCTTTGAAATCATTATAAATTCTTTGAAATACTTGTGAAATCTTTCATGCATCTTTTGTATTTATTTGAAATAACTTAAATATTTAAAAATTTTGTGAAATATTTTGAAATTTTCAACAAAAAAAAAACATGTCAACTTGCTTAAAATATTGAAAATGCTTTAGCGTACTTTTTGAAATCTTTGAAATTCCTAAATTTTAAATCTTTATAAAAATTTTATATAATCTTTAAAATATTTTCGAAATCTTTATATTCATTTGATATCATTGTGAAATCTTTCTAAATGTTGGTAAAATCTTTGAAATATTTGTGAAATGTTCAAAATCTATGTAAAATCCATGTAACATTTTTGTGAAATCTTTTGAAATCTTGTAAACGAATTTCAAATAATTTAAAATATCTAAAATGTTTTGAAAACTTTAAAATCTGGTATGCTATACCCATTTTTAAATCTTTGAATTTGAAATCTTTATCAACATTTTATCATATCTTTGAAATCTTTTGAAATCTTATAAAATTTCTTGGAACCTTTTGGAATTGTTTAAAACCTTTGATTATTTGATTATTAAAATCTTTTGAAATCATTATAAATTCTTTGAAATACTTGTGAAATCTTTTATACATCTTTTACATTTATTTAAAATCACTTAAATATTTAAAACTTTTGTGAAGTATTTTAAAATTTTCTAAAAAAAATATATAATTGCTGAAAATCTTGGAAATGTTTTGTGTTTTGGCGTATTTTTTGGAATGTTTGAAATTCCTGAATTTTAAATCTTTATAAAAATTGTATGTAATCTTTGAAATATTTGTGAAATCTTTTGTATTCATTTGATATCATAAAAATAGTTGATATCATTGCGAAATCTTTTTAAATCTTGTAAACGAATTTCAAATCATTTAAAATATCTAAAATGTTTTGAAATCTTTGAAATCTGGTATGCTGTACCCTTTTTAAAATGTTTGAATTTGACATCTTTATCAACATTTTATCAAATCTTTGAAATGTTTTGTATTCGTTTGATTTGTGTGTCTTCAAGACTGCACTTTAAAATTATTTAAATTAAAAAAAAAAAACGCTTAAAAATAAAAATCTTAAATGAAGAATGTTTAAAGTAAAAGATTTTCGAATTACGCATTGTAAGCTGAAAACATAATTGAAAAACATGTCAATTCAACTAATTATTAAAAAAATTGTTGAACTCAAACTTGGAAAGATTTTTCTACTGAAAATTTGTAGAATTCCCAGGCAAAACTTTGAAAATTATATACTTTCTAGTTGGGAATTTTCAAGAATGAAAAATTGCGCAAATTATGAAACACACGATAATTGTGAAAACAAAGAATTAAAATATACCTCTTCATGAGAAGAAAGAGGCTCATATTTCTTCCAGAACCTTCAGGATAAATTCTTGCCGGCAAAGCATCAGGATACATTCTCAGAGATCCTGGCAAATACGGCACGCGATCAGCAAAAACGTAATACATGGCGACAATGTTGGGATGAGGAGGAAGCACTCGTTTGTTATCAACCATCACTTGCTCCCAGTTGGCCAGTTCCTCGTTTTGGTAGTAGTTTCGCGCTGGAACCGTTTCACGGTACATGGATCTCAAAATTGAGGTCGCATTTGACTCGGCATCATAATTAAACATCATTTTAATCGCCAGGGGAAAGGTGGAAACTTTGCTTTTGTCGTCAATTACGAGTTGATCGTTGTCCTCATTCTGGGTCAGAGTTTTCAGATGAGCTGCGTGAACTACAGCTGAGCATCCTTTCGCGATTACTGGACCGATCACGAAATCTTTCAGATTTGTTGATTCGGCCTCACCCAAGACAGTTTCGTAATTTTGCTCGTTATGGGGTTTGTTCCACTGTAATTTAGATACTGCTTCCTGAAATAAAATGGAATATTTTTCACAGGTTAAGTAGCCAAGGTGTCCAACGACTTCTAGGAACGAAATTCAAGTTATTTTTCTAGGATTTTCAGGTCAAGAAATCCATGTAGTTTTACTACAAACAAAATCAAATAATCGTTTGTTATAGATGTCAAAGATGAAACATTTAATTATTTTATTGGCTAACAAATTTTAAGAAAAGCCAAATCATAAATAAACAAATTCTTTATTTTTTTCAAAAATAAGTCGTCTTTGTGAAATCTTTGGAATTATTTTTTTAAATCTTTGTAAAGTACTAGAAATCCTTGAAATGTTTGAAATCTTTTTAAATTCTTGTAAAATCTTTGAAATCCTTGAATATTTAAAATTTCTGCGAATTTTTTTGGAATATTTGAACATTTTTCTTTCATATCTTTGTTTGTGGAATATTTTGTGCTCGTTTGAAATTATTTAAATTTCCTAAAATTTTTGGAAACCTTTTGAAATTGTTTAAAGCTTTTGAAATGATCTGAAATCTTTGATATCTTTTGAGAGTTTTTTTAAATTAATGAAATCTTTTGAAATCCTTATAAATTCTTTGAAATACTTGTGAAATATTTTCTACATCTTTTGTATTTATTTAAAATATTCAAAACATTTATGAAATCTTTTATATTCGTTTGAAATACTTAAAGTTTTTGATATTTTTGAAGAAATTTTGAAATTTCAAATCTTCTAAAATTTCTTGAAACCTTTTTAAATTATTTAAAACCTTTGAAATAATCTGAAATCTTTGATATTTTTTTAGAAATTTTTTAAATTATTGAAATCTTTTCAAATTATTATGAATTCTTTAAAATACTTGTAAAATCTTTCATACACCTTTTGTATTTATTTGAAATCACTTGAACATTTAAAACTTTTGTGAAGTATTTTGAAATTTTCTAAAAAAAATGTAAACTCGCTTAGAATCTTGGAAATGTTTTGTGTTTTGGCGTACTGTTCCCTTTTTGAAATCTTTAAAGTTCCTGAATTTTAAATCTTTATAAAAATGGTATGTAATCTTTGAAATATTTGTGAAATCTTTTGTATTCATTTGATATCATTAAAATTGTTGATATCTTTGTGAAATCTTTTTAAACGTTGGTAAAATTTGGGTAAAATCTTTGAAGTATTTGTGAAATGTTTGAAATCTATGTAACATCTTTATGAAATCTTTTGAAATCGTTTGAACTTGAAATCTTTATGAACATTTAAAAAAATCTTTGAAATACTAGCTAAATATTTTGTGTTCATTTGGAATCATTTAGATATTTTACATCTTTTAAAATTTTGGTAAAATCTTTGAAATCTTCAAAATATTTGTAAAATGTTCGAAATCTTTGAAATTTTGTTTGAAATATTTTGAAATCTTTTTAACAAATATAAAATCATTTAAAATCTTTGAAATATTTGTGAAATCTTTTGTATTCATTTGAAATCATAAAGATTTGTTTTATCTTTGTGAAATATTTTTAAATGCTGGTAAAATCTTTAAAAACATTGTGAAATGTTCTAAATCTACGTAAAATCTATGTAACATATTTGTGAAATCTTTTGAAATCGTTTAAAATATGTCAAATGTTTTGGAATATTTGAAATTGAAATCTTTATGAAAATTTGATGGAATGTTTCAAATATCTGTGAAATCTTTTCTATTCATTTGAAATCAATTCAATATTTGAAATCTTTTGAAATTTTGGTAAAATCTTTTAAATATTTTGAAATCTTCTAAACAAATATAAAATCGTTTACACTCTTTAAAATTTTCTGAAATCTTTGAAATCTGGTGTGCTATACTCTTTTTGAAATCTCTGAATTTGAAATCTTTATGCAAATTTTATGAAATATTTTTAAATTTTGGTAAAATCTTTAAAAAATCCTTGAAATCTTTGTAAAATGTTTTGAAATATTTTTGAAACGTTCGAAAGCATTGTAAAATCTTTGAAATCTTCTAAACAAATTTAAAATATTTTAAAATCTTTCAAATGTTTCAAAATATTTTATAACTAATGTGTTATATTCTTTTTGAAATCTTTGAATTTTTTTAAACTTCTGAAATCTTTGGAATAATTGTGAAATCTTTTGTATTCATTTAAATAAAATAAGTGTTTTAAAAGCAAAAAATGAAATTAAAGGTTGTCGTGAAAGATTCAAGATTTCCAGAGAAGAAAAACTCGAGGTGTTCGAGGTCGCTCGTATTTATTATTTAGGGATATGTATATATTTTATACCCTGATTTCCCAGCAGACGCCTTCCAATTCATCCTCTTTTGTCAGGATTCCGGTCCCAGAAGCTAAAGAAACACCCACGAGAGCAAAAAACGGTCTCGAATCTCCAAAAAGTAAACGACTTGCTGCTCGACGTCGTAAATCTGCTGCTAGAGTGTTGGTGACTCTTTTCAAGATATTGTCGACGAATAATCGTCGAGCCTGGGCTCCCAGAAAGCCAAGGTGCCTACCAGCAGCTGAAGAAATACCGGTACCCTGAGGCACATGGCCCTGGGATTTCCCTTTAAAAATAGACACAGAGTGATTATTTATAATATCTAAATCCGAGTAAAACTTACAAACTTCACCAAATTAATCTAATCATTTAAAAGAAGCATCGTTCCGTAAATTTTTTGTAGAATCCTGAATCACTGCATCTTTTTGTCAATAATTGTCATCCAATGTTTGTCATACATGTAAAAAATAAGCCATTTCATTTTTTTTGGGCCAAAAATTTCTAAAGAAAGCCAAATCGTAAATAAACAAATGCTTAATTTTTTGCGAACATGAGTCGTCTTTGTGAAATCTTTAGGAATATTTTAAAACCTTTTTAATGTGTTTCAAATCATTGAAATCTTTGTGAAATCGTATTACAAACCTTAATGAAAGCTTGAAATTTCGGTGAAATCTTTGATAAATCGTTTGGCATTTTTCAAAGCTTTTGTAAAATCTTTAAAAGTCTTGAAATCTTTGTAAACTCTTTCTTTAATCTTTGTTTACGAAATCTTTTGTGTTTGTTTAAAATCATTGAAGTCTTTTGAAATCTTTTCAAATGTGTTGAAACCTTTTGAAATCGCTTAAAATCTTTGAAATGTTTTGAAATTCTTGAAATATTTGTGAAATCTTTCTGAAATTTGTTGTAATCGTTTAAAAACACTGGAATATTTTTAATCTTTGTTAAATCTTTCGAAATCTTATTAAAAAATTTGATATCGTTAAAATATTTGAGAAATCTTTCGGAAATCTTTCGTAATCGTTTGAAATCTTGTCAAACATTTTTAAATCATTTAAAATCTTTGAAATGGTTTGAAATCCTTGAAATCTGATGTACAGCACCCTTGTTGAAATCTTTGAAATTCTCGTATTGTTTTGAATCCTTCATGAATGTTTTATGAATCTTTAAAATGTTTTGAAATCTTTAAATTATTTTGAAAGTTTTAAACTCTTTGTGTAATGTTCGAAATCTTAGCGAAATGTTCGAAATCTTTTTAAAATCTTTGCGAAATCTTTTGAAATCTTCGTGAATTCGTTCAAATTATTTAAACTATTAGAAATCTTAGTCAAATCTTTTGATATGCCCTAAAAATTTTTGAAATTGTTTAAAAACTTTGAAATGTTTTGAAATATTAGAAATGTGGTTTAATATACCATTGTTAAAATCTTTAAACTCTTTTGTAAGTTTTAAAATCATTGTAAAATGTTCGAAATCTTTGTGAAATTTTCCAAATCTTTATGAAATTTTCGAATTCTTTGGAGATTTTTGTGAAAACTTTTTGATCTAGTGTACACGACTTTTTTAATGTTTGAAATACTTGAAATCTTTGTGAAATATTTAATAATCTTAGTGAATCTTTGTTTGGAAAATCTTTTGTATTCGTTAAGTCATTGAATTATTTGAAATATTTTGAAATCTTCTAAGATGTTTTAAAACCTCCTGAAATCGTTTCAAATTTTTCAAATCTTTGAAATCTGGTGTCCTGTGCCCTTTTCCAAATCTGTGAAATTCTTTAAATCTTAAAAGTTATAAAATATTTGTGAAAATGCTGTAAAATATTTATTTAAATCTGGCGTGCACGCTTTTTTTAAATCGTTAACATCCGTGAAATCTTTATGAAATGTTAAAGATACCTAATCATTTAACAGAAGGATCGTTTCATAAATTTTTTGTAAAATCCTGAATTACTACATTTTTTGCCAATAATTGTCATCCAATTTTTGTCATACATGTAAAAAATAAGCCATTTCATTTTTTTTGGGCCAAAAATTTCTAAAGAAAGCCAAATCGTAAATAAACAAATGCTTAATTTTTTGCGAACATGAGCCGTCTTTGTGAAATCTTTAGGAATATTTTAAAACCTTTTTAATGTGTTTCAAATCATTGAAATCTTTGTGAAATCGTATTACAAACCTTAGTGAAAGCTTGAAATTTCGGTGAAATCATTTGGCATTTTTCAAAGCTTTTGTAAAATCTTTAAAATGCTTGAAATCTTTGTTAAATCTTTCTTTAATCTTTGTTTGCGAAATCATTTGTGTTTGTTTAGAATCATTGAAGTCTTTTGAAATCTTCTCAAATGTGTTGAAACCTTTTGAAATCGCTTAAAATCTTTGAAATGTTTTGAAATTCTTGAAATCCTTATGAATTCTTTAAAGAAATTGTGAAATATTCTCTAAGTCTTTTGTATTCGTTTGAAATCACTGGAATATTTGAAATATTTGTGAAATCTTTATGAAATTTGTTGTAATCGTTTAAAAGCACTGGAATATTTGTAATCTTTGTTAAATTTTTTGAAATCTTGTAAAAAATTTTGATATCGTTTAAAATATTTGAAATGTTTTTAAAACTTTGAAATATGTTGTAACCTTCTTGAAATCTTTTTAGTCATTGAAAGCTTTGATATGCACGAAAACTTTGTGCAATATTTTTAAATCTTCATAAAATCTTTGAAATATTTTTGAAATGTTTCTTTAATCTTTGTTCGTGAAATCTTTTCTGTTCGTTTGAAATGATTAAAATATTTTCAAATTTGTTGAAACCTCTTGAAATCATTAAAAATCTTTAAAATTTTTTGAAATATTTGAAATCTGGTTGGAATCTAAAATTCTTGAAATTTTTTGAAATCCTTCAGAATTCTTTTAAATATTTGAGAAATCTTTTGTAATCGTTTGAAATCTTGTCAAACATTTTTAAATCGTTTAAAATCTTTAAAATGGTTTGAAATCCTTGAAATCTGGTGTACTGCAACCCTTGTTGAAATCTTTGAAATTCGCGTACTGTTTTGAAATCTTTATGAATATTTTATTAAATCTTTGAAACTTCTGTGAAATCTTTTGACATCTACTAGCAAATTTTGAAGTTGTTTAAAATGTTTGAAATGTTTTGAAATCTTTTGAAAGTTTTAAAATCTTTGTGCAATGTTAGAAATATTAGCGAAATCCTTGTGAAATCATTGGAATCGTTTAAATTATTACAAATCTTAGTTAAAATCTTTTGATATCTCCTAAAAAAATTTGAAATTGTTTAAAATCTTTAAAATGTTTTCAAATCTTACAAATGTGGTTTAATATACCTTTTTTAAAATCTTCGAACTATTTGTAGCTTTTAAAATCTTTGTGAAATGTTTCAAATTTTTCAAATCTTAGAAATTTGGCGTGCTGTACCCCTTTTCAAATCTTTGAAATCCTTTAAATCTTTAAAGTTTTAAAATGTTTGTGAAATTGCTGTGAAATCTTGATTGAAATCTGGCGTGCGCGCCTTTTTTAAATCGTTAACACCCGTGAAATCTTTATGAAATGTTAAACATATTAAAAATATTTTGAAATGTTTGAAATATTTTGAAATCTTTAGAAATATTTTGTAACCTTTTGAAATATGCTGTTTACTCAAAAACCGAGTGGTCAACCCCTCGAAAAATCCGTTGTATGGCCATTGCTTATTCTAATTCTGAAACTGAATTAACATCGAAATTTTAAACTAATAGTTTTTATAATTTCTAAGTTGAACACCTCAACAAAAAATGCCTTGAAATATCTTTATTTATCATGTAATAAGCAAAAGATAAATTATATCTTGACGAATACAAAAATTTTCAGCAGCAAGATTTTTTCTAAATAAGATGTTTCTTTCATAATAGGCTAAATATTTAAATTACTCTTCACATTTCGATAAAATTACAGTTTTAAAAGAAAGAATAAAAAAAGAATAGTTAAAACTCAAGGTTTTCGTGAAAAAATCAAAGAGATTTTAAGGTTTTCAAGGTCACTAGACATCCTGGTTATAGAAATCACTGTCTTTTCAGAAATATTTAAAGTTTAAAATATAACATAAATAAGTTTGACGTTTAAAATATTAAAAATTGATAAATGTTACACATTTTAGGAAATTAATTTTGAAATCTTTGGAATAACTGTGAAATCGTTTGAAATCCTCAAAAATCTGCTAAAGCCTTTTAAAATCATTTTTAAATCTTTGAAAAGTCTTTTGAAACGGTATTGCATCTTTCAAATATCTTAAAATCTTTTACATAATTGTAAAATATTTTGAAATTGTTTGAAACCTGATGTACGTGCCTTTGTGAAATCTTTGGAATCAAAGATTTGATTTAGCCTTTGTCAAGTCATTTAATCTCGTTTGAAATCTGATGTGCAATACCTTTGTAAAATATTTTGAAATCGTTTTTTGATCCTTTTAAATATTGGGAATTTTTCTGAAATCTTTGAATTCTAATGTACATGGCCTTTGTAAAATCTTTTCAAACTTTTTGAAATATTTGTAATGCCTGAAACTTTTCTCTAATCTTTTAAAATCTCTTTAAAAATTAGAAATCTTTGTGAAGACTTTTGAAACACTTTAAAATTTTCAAATCCTTCTGAAATCTTTTGAAATTTCATATACAATTCCTTTGAAATTTTTTTTAAATCTTTGCGAATTCTGCGAAGAAATTTTTAGGAAAACTTTTTAAATATTTGAAATCTTTCCAAAATCTTTGTGAAGACTATTTAAATCGTTCTAAATCATTCAAATATTCAAATTTTTTTTAATCTTTGTGAAATCTTTTGAAACTGTTTGAAATCAGATGCGTACGCCTCTGTCAAATAATTTATATGTTTGTGAAATCTTTGAAATCCTTAAAACCTTAAAACCTTTTTGAAAACTTTTAAATAATTGTGAAATAATTGGAATCTTTGTGAAGTATTTTGAAACCGTTTGAAATCTTTCAAATATTTTTAAATCTTTGTAAAATATTTGGAATTTTTCCTAATAATTTTTAAACATTAAAAAAAATGTTAAGCGTTTGAAACCTGATGTACATACACATCTTTGTGAAATATTTTGAAAGCTTTGAAATCTTTAAAATCTTTGTGACCTCTTGTAAAATCTTCGGAAATCTCTTTACATCTTTTGAAATATTTTTAATCTTTCTGAATTGTTTGCCAAATCTTTTGACACCGTTTGAAGTCATTGAAATGTTTTAAAATTCTTGAAAATATTTTGAAATCGTTTGATTTTCAACAAATAATTTTCATAATTCATAAGTTTAATATCACAATAAATGCATACTTTATTATTCTTCACCACATTTTAAATATGAAAGTACTAAAAGATTATAAGAAATACTAGAAGTCTAAAGGATTTGAATTACTCTTCGAATTTCAATTAAATTAAAGTCTTCTAAATAAATAATAAAAATTTAAGGTTCTTATTGGTATATGTGCTGTATTTGTAGTACATGAAAAATGCAATAAGGCAGATAATAATTGAACGAGCATGGTGATCATTTAAAGATGACATTTTGCTTTGTAATTAGAAATTTAAGTAAAACAATATTCATGTGCCTTGCATTTTATAGCTTCGATTGCTTTTTGCGGAATTTCATTGAATAATTAAAACGCTGAATAGTGTAAAATATTCACTTTTCATTTCAAAATTTTATAATATGATGAGAACAAACATTGAACAATGATTTCATCGCAGTATTTTTTTACATTAAAAATGTCTGAATTATGCGCGGAGAAAATAGATTATTATGCGAAATTAGTCGTCGCAAAATGGAATTATGCGTTATAAAAATATTATTTTAAGGCATAAAATATACTTTTCAACTTCAGCAAATATCGAAAAAAGAAAAAAAATCTATCATACCTTTTGTTCGGTTTTTTACTTAAATTTTTCATTAAAACTTTACCTGAGAGCTGAAAAATTAGAAAGACTCATTTTAGCTACAGTTTCCAGTATTGGGCAACTATAATAATTAAAAAACTGAACAAAATGTGTGGTCCAAGATAATATTTTTTTAAATGTTGAATCGAAGAAACATGTATTTTTTTAGCATAAACATAATATTCCTACATTTTTTTGCTCAATGCCTAATCTTAAAATCGTTAACTTTTAAAGGTCTCAAATTTCTACATTTAAAATTTAAAAACCTTTAAAAATGTACATTTGATTTTGTTAAAAATTTAGTAAATCATTTGAAAGTTTTTAAAGTAATTTTTCATTTACTCTTAGAATATATTTTTCAAATTAAAAAATCATTTGAAATTTTCCCATGAATCTTAAGGGTCTCCAGAAATTATTAGGAACAAAATTCATTATCTTTATAAAATCTTCTAACAAAAAATTGAAATCGTTTAAAATCTTGGAAATATTTCGAAATCCTAGAAATCAGGTATACTAGACCCTTTTTAAAATCTTAAAAATTTTTCAAATATTTTGAAAGTTCACTTTATTAAATCTTTGAAATCCTTGAAATCTATAAGAAATGTTCGAAATTTTCGGGAAATTTTTGTGAAATCTTTTAAATATATCGTACACGCCTTTATTGCATTTTTTAAATACCTTGAAAACTTTTTAATTCTTTGTCAAATCTTTTTTAAATATTTGTGTGTGAAATCTTTTTATATCCATCGAAATCATTGACTTATTTAGCAGGAAAAAAAGAAATAAAAAAATTATAGAATTATCAACAATATTAAAGTCTGTTCATTACTTTTCGTAGTATTTGTTCTAAACGAGATGCTTCTTCCATAACGGGTTAACAGATTTCAATTACTTTTTGCATTTTAATCAAAAAACTGCTTCAAAAGCAAAAAATAAATAAAATTCAATGTTATCGTCAAAAATTCATGGAGAAATCAAGGTTTTCTAGGTCGCTGGAAAATTTTGAAACCGTTCGAAATTATAAATTCAGGGTGGCCGTTTTAATCGAAGAAAAAATTTTCCGGTCATTTCCCGGTTCACAAACATTTTTCACGGCCAATGGAATTTAAAAAATCCAACTATATTCTAAAAATGTTTCCATATAAAGTAATAAACAATAAACAACAAATTGAAGCATTTAAAGTGGAACCCTTGAATTCCAGACTTTTATAATTGAAGTTTAAAAGTTTTATTACTTTTATAAATTATAGAGTTCAAAGATTCAGATTAAGTTCCAAAAATATAAATCCACGTTAACATTTTCAATAGACCAAATTAAAGAATCAAGCAATGAACTTAAAAAGTTTTCCAAATTATATTATTCTAAGTAATTTTAAGTTGACACATTAAAAATTGAAATATAATTTTTTTAACTTAACAGTTTTTAAATTAGAAGTTAAATTATTTTTAATTTTAAATAGTCTAGGCATCCTTCAAAAGCTTTAAAATTTTATTTCAAAATCTTGAAAAATCTAGAAGTGCTTTTAAATTTTTCCAAAATCTCAATCATTTTTGAATTTTTTCTATAACTTTTATAAAATCCTTCAAATTAAAAAAAAATCAAATTTGAATTTATAAATAACAATAGAACATTTATTATTTGTGAAAGACTACAAAAGAATAAAAGTTTTCTTAAGATTTTTAGGAAAATTGAAAATAATTTTTCACTTTGAAAAATTATTGTAACAGAAAGATTAAGAAGATTTTAAGAGATTTCAAAAATTATCAAAGAAGAACACGGAAGATTTTAAGGAATTTATTTCTGAAAATTAGTCAAATTTTTTCTACAAATAATAAGTGTTCAATTGTTATTTATGCATCAAAATTAACCATTTTACTTATAAATTAAACACTTTTTAAATAGAACAATTAAAATTGTAACGCTAAAAGTTTTCAAAAGTTCTTCGAAAATCTAAAGATTCAAAGCATTCTATGTAAAAAAATTCAGTTTCAAATTGTTTTCTTTTAAATATTTGGTTTCAATTCACTCGCCCTAAATGAACAGTGAAATATTGCTAAATATTAAATAAATATTCTTTTTCTACATTAAGAAATTGCAAATTAAATGGGATTATTATGGATTTATTTTTAAGTTGAAAATAGTAAAACGCACGTTTACATTTTTTAATAGCTGAAAAAATTAATAGAAATAATATATTAATAAATTTAATATAAAAAAAATAATATAAAGGAATACTTGAAACTCTGAATTAAAAATAGATTATGATAAATTATCAAAATTTGTATTTAAAAATAAAATTATCGGAATAAATGATATATTAATTTAAATTCTTATCAACACTTTCGGATTGAAATAGTTACAATCTGGAAATTCTCAAATTTTTAACGGATCTAGAATTGTTTAATCAAATCAATTATTGTTCAGATTTCTATACTTAGAGTACAGATCCCGGTTAGAAAATAAATTCACTGTTATTTCACGGTTTTCCCCGGTCCCATAAAATTTCCGGTTTTCCAGGTTTCCCGGTCCACCGGCCACCCTGAAATTATTTTTGAAATTGGTTTAAAACTTCTAAATAACTTTTTTTATGATTCAAATGTTTGCTTAAAGTTTTTTTAAATACTAAATAATTTACAAAAATTGCTTAAAACTCTTCCAGATTTTTTCTCGATTACTTTGAAATGTTTTAAAATTATTTCTTGAACAAAATTTTAGAAATTAAAAAATAATTAAAAATTTTCCTAGGCATCTTAAGTAATATTTTTTGTCTCAAAACGTTTCAAAATTCCTAAAAAGCTTCTAAATTTTTTGTTCGAAATCTGCACAAATCTAAACTTCCTTTTAAATTTTAAGAAAACTTTTCAAATTTAAATTTATTTTTGAATCTTTTAAAAACTTCTACACCTACTATATATCTTAAAATAATTGAGCTTTTCCTCAACTTAAATAAAATCCCGCAATCAAAAGCGAAAACCTTAAAACCTTTCATATTATTATTTTTTGGAAATATTTTGAAACCTTTTTAATTATTTTCCTACAATTACTTTTTCAAAATAAAATATATTTTGAAATTTTCCCAGGAATCCTACAAAAAATTTTGCATTATTTTGAGAGATTTTCAAATCCTTAAAACCCTTCAAATTGTTTGGTTCAATAGCTTCAAAAATTTACATTTTGTTAAACAAATTTTTAAATCTTTGCAAATTTTAAATGATTTTTGAATCTTTTAATAAACTGCTAATCCTACTAAATATCTTTTAAAATATGTAATTTGATTTGAATATTAAATATTCTCCTAAAATTATTTTTTTTTTAAATGACATTTTTTTAAATGCTCACAAGAATTTTACAAACATTTTTGTATAATAATTTAAATTGAAGGTTCCCGTGAAAAATTCAAGAACAAATTATGCAATTAGCATAAGCTAGAGGTCCTTAATGATTTCATCCAATAAAATATCTGCATACTGTCTATAATTATACTTGACGAGGAATGTATTAATACGAATGGAGCAATGTTTGCTTTTCGATTTTTTGAGTTTGAAAAATAATACAGATATTACTTTTGTTAGACATTGTTTCTGTAAAAATAGTAAGTATTTAAAATAAGTATTATTATAAGAATTGCATAAAAAGTAGTTTACTCAAACAATATTTTATAATAAAATTTATTTGTATAAAAAGTATATAACAGAAAAAGTATTGCATCAAATTTCCGCGAAATTGGCATTCTTTCAAACAAGGAAGTATCTATCACAAAGATATTTAAAAATAATCATTTTCCTCAAACTTCTCTAAAACAACTCATACTTTGGAGTAGCCTTCTATTTTCTATAAACCAGACATAAAAATTAAACCAACCCTCCTAAAAACTAGCAAAAATGGATAAAAATTCAGATTTGCACAAAATTCAAAAAATTTTCAACAAAAAAAAAAAGAACACGTCTGCTTTTCCTAACCTTTAAAATAACGTCAACTGTCAAGGAAGTGGTCTTCAAGGCCAAAAAATGTTTGAAATTAAATCCAGACTATATTACTCGAATTAGAGCTTAAGTTGAAATAACTGAAATAATACTGACAAGGTTGTTATTGCGATGCAAAAATAATGCGGAATTGTCGACCGGGTGACCTTCTGTAATTTGTGAAGAAAATAAATAATACTAACCTACTTGTGCGACGTGTATCTTGTTAAGCTGACCTCTGCTATAATTTTCGGGATTCCTGAAGGATCGTAGGACAACCCGACCATGTTGAACAATACGATAAGCTGCTGTTCGAATCGACATCTCCTCGGGGGCAACAACAGCCCAACGGGCTAGCCCGGGTCCCAACAGCAGTGCCTTCGCCGAAGAAGGCAAATTTGCAAAAAGGATCTCAATTTTCGCTACCACTTTTTTTCCCTTTCGTTGTTCTTACACTGCTACGCACTAAATTTCGATAATTTTATATCAACATTACGTCCCCAGGATATACATTGAAGATCAAAATACATCCCATCCTAATGTGAAATTCCGCGATTTTTCAGTCTTTGAGATGTGCTGCTTCTAGTGGCTGCAGGTGAAACCTTCAGGGGAGTACACCAGTCGCAAGGTGGCGCTAACTTACTGTTCTAGGTTCAATTCCGCGAAAATTCAAACGGGATAAATTTGTTTTCAGAACTGTCTCTATTTTTTACACTGAATAGTGGCATTTTTAACTAATAAAGATAACTTTACGAACCAAAAATGATATAGTTCAAATTTGAACCAAAAAGATGAATTTTCAAATTAGACAAAAATTATATTAGATCGATTAGACACAATTAAATAGATTATTATTGATTTTTTGTTTAAATGTTTAGATTTATTGTTTAATCATTATTGTCTTATTAATTAATTATTAATAATAAGATTATTTAGGTTAGATAAATTTTTTTTTTAATTAGCTCGGTTATTTGTACAAAATACATGAATTTTCAAACAAAAAAAGAAGTCAACCAAAAATGGAACATTTAAATTTTCATATAAAAGAATAGATTTCTTAACAAAATAGTTGAATTTTCAAAATAAGAAATTAATTTACAACTAACAATGATCAATTTTCAGTAAAAAAGGAATTTTATACAAAAAAGGAATAACGAAGTTTCAACGAAATAGTATTTTAATTTTCAACCAAACAAAATGAATTTTCTATAAAATAAAACGTACTTTCAAAAAAATAGATAACTTTTCAACCAAAAATTGTATAGTTACATTTACAGTAAAAAATTTTTTTAACAAAAACAAACTTTTTTCAACACAATACTTTAATTTTCATGTAAAAAAGATACATTTAAAAGAATGGAATAGTTATTTATTCAGCCTCAAAAAATCTAATTTTCCGTAAAAAAACAAACGTTTTTTTAACATAATAGTTCAATATTCGATGAAAGAAATTAATTTTTAAGTAAAAATTTATTTTCAACCAAACAAAAAAAAACGAATTTTGAACATAATAAATCATTTTAACCAAATACAGGAATTCACAAACAAAAAGAATAATATTCTACCAAAAAAGACGAGTTAAAAAAAGTACATGAATTTTCAATGGAAAAAACGGATTTTTTCGAAAACAGTTAAGGTTTTATCAAAAATTAATTATTCACATAAAATGAAATTCTTAATTTTCCCAGTAATATTAACTATTTCTATTATCTTTTAACCTTCCAAAATCTAAATTTTGTTTTCAATTTATTGAATGAATGAATTTATTCAAACGATTTTTTATTTTGAAAAATTAATTTTTTAAGCAAATTTACAAATATTTCAAAAATTTTAAAATATTTCTAAACATAAAAAAATCTGGAATATTTTAAGGTCATTTGTTTTATTGAAAAAGATTTTTTAAACATTTGAGGAAAACCCATAATCATTTTGAAACATGTTTTGAAGTTTAGAAACAATTTCAAGAATAATTTAAAATATAAAGATCTATCAAAAAACTAAAAACAAAATCTTCATTTATAAAGACTTCGAAATAAGAGTTTGAAGCTTTTGCAGGATCTTGAAAGGTTTTAAGATAAGAAAACAAATTTCCTAAGATTTCTGCGAAAACTTCAAATGAATTTTAAGAGAATATTTAAAAATATTTTAACACATTTCAAAAGATTTCCAAAATTGTTCAAAACTAATCTGGAGGATTTTAGGAAAATTTGGTTAATTTTGAAAAATTTTGTGAAATATTTTTATCTGAAATTAAGTAAAATTTTATAAAATACTTTTTATAAATTTTCCAAGTACTTTGTCGACAAATTTGTAATTCTTAAAAATATTTCTGAAATTGGTTAAGAAACCAAGAAAAAGTTTATTTATATAACCTTATAAACAATTAAACTAATAGGGGCCGTTCAAGTATTACGTAAGTACGATTTCCGCTATGCTTGACCCCCCCCCCCCCCACCCATCCATTGAAAGCATATTTTTGCATTACGAATATACAAGCATTAAAATGCAATTGTTTAGTTGAAAATTATTGTTTTATTTTAGGTTTGAACTATCATAATTTAAAATTCATCATTATACATGAAAATGTAACTATTTTTTCAAAAATTCGTCTTTTTTGGCAGAAAATAAATTAACCTTCCTGGTTAAGCATTAATCTTGTTCGAATTTTCATTTTGCATTAAAAAGTATTATTGATGATGCTAGTTAAATTTAAAGAACAATAAATAAATTTTTCAATTTTGAATTCTTAGCCGGGGAATCCCACGAATTTTCGAATGAACAATGCAGCCAACAATAAACTATTTCGATCTGCGAAAATTACATCACGTGCTATGTAATGCTTTATTAATTTTTCTTATCTTGAAATCTCATAAACTTTAATAATCTTTTACAAGTTTTTTCAACTTTTAAATATTAGTTTAACTTATCTGGGGTGAAAAAGTGCTGCCAATTAAAACAAAAGGAACTATGTATCTAGGGACATTTAGGAACACCGGAAACCTAACCTAAAACTTATTTGGACAGCCGCGTGCACACCGCTGGCGGTTTTGTATATCTTTAGTAAACAATTATTTCTTATTTACACAGAAAGATATTCCAGGTTAAAAATAAAGACTTTCCACTTATATTTGCCCCGTTGAGCAAAAAAAAATTAATGTTTCCGCAGAATCAATTTTATCCTAAATACAACCAATCATGGAAAATTCCAGTTTTTTTTAATTGAGAGAGGGGGTATTTAATAATCTATATATCTGTTTTTTCGGACAAAGGTGCGGGTACTGTTCGCTGTAATTACGGGATTGAACTATAATGAAGTGATAAAATAATGGATCGTCCAGGTTAGGTTTTTCGTTGTCGTCCGGACAAAGTCTCGCCTCACAGACAGTCTGACAGCTGACTCAGCTTGACAGCAGCTGATGCAGCTGATTGGCGAGGCAAAGGAGGAAGTTTCCACCTCCACCTCTTTATGTGCTCTGCTCCAAAGTCTCATAACACTTGAACCTAGCGAAAGAACGTGGTGAAATCGAAGAACAATAGAAAGGATGGCGCCAACACTTAGCAAATTTGTCGACAAAAGGACCGCTGCTGGTGCTCTGACTGTCACAGCATTGATCTGGTTCTTGAAAAGAAGGAGCAAAAAACGATTCGTCAAATCCAAGTATGTATTTCACAACTGTCAGTGCTAATTCCACTGAAATCTCCTCTCATAACGAAACTGGTAATTAAAGTCCTTGCAAAGCACTCGCATGTCACAATCATTCTCCGACGTAATCTGCATTTTCCTCACTTTACGAATTCGCCTTTGATTATGTCTTTGCAGAAATGCCTGGCCTGCCAACGACATCCACTATGTCATCAAAGAGGTATGAATAATTATTAAAAATTATATTTAAAAACCAGACAGTCACTGCGCTACTCGCTTTGTTTTCCTATATCACTTTTTAAGATAAAAAGATCTCTTTAGTAACTTCTGTCAATAAATACAAATAAAGATTATTTTTTTAATTTACCCTGCATTTTTTAAAAATTGTTTTTAATTCACCTTGAATTTTTAGGAATTTCTCTCAATTTACTTGAATTTTATTTAATTCGTTGATGATTTATTTTGTTTCCATTCATTTAAATTCTGTTGATTTTTTTTCGCATTTTATAATAAATCTTATTAAGTTATCCTGCATTTTTATTAATGCACCCTGAATTTTATGGAATCGTTTTCAATTCACTTCGATTTTTTTTAATTCGCCTTGAATTTTTATAAATGTCATAAAGTTCTCATTTTCGTTAAGTTTCTCTAAATTCACTCGGATTTTATTTAATTTGTTGATTTTTTAAAATGATTTTTTTCCATTCATTGAAATACTGTTGATATTGTTTCTTTTTTATTATATTTTAATGACCGTTTTTTAAAATTTGTTTACATTTCTTGAAATTTATTAACTCTTGCTGGATTCTTTTAAATCCACTTTAATTATTCTGAATTGTTTTTACCACTTCCTTCAATGGAAATTCTGATTTTTTTTTTCAATTAGCCTTGAATTTTGATGAATTTGATCAAATTCTGCTCATTTTCCTGATTTTTTCAATATTTTATTTTTAATTCACCTTGAACTTTTAAGAATTTCATCGAATTATTCTCATTTTATTTTTTATTTCTCTAAATTCATCCTCTTACTATTGTTTCTTTTTATTATATTTTAATAAAATCTTGTTATGAAAAATGTCTGTTAAACAATTTTTTTTACTGAAATCAATGGAATATTTTGGATAATATAATTTTTCTGAAATCATTTGAATTAGTTTGAAATTCACTCGGAATTCTTATTAGTTTATTTTAAATTCTTTTAAATTCTTTTTAATTGTTTGATATTCTCTAGAATTTTTTTAACTATGAATTTTTTTCAATTCATTTGATTCTTTTGAATTGTTTTGAATTGGCATTTATTTCAATTGAAATTCTTAATTTTCTTTTAATTCACCTTGAATTTTTATTAATTTCATCCAATTCTTCTGATTTCCTATAAATTTCTCGAAATTCTCTCAAAATTGATTTAATTCGTTGGTTAAAAAAAATTTTAATTTCTTGCATACTGTTAAATTCACCCTACATTTGGTTCACTCCCATTTTACTAAATTTAATGGAAATGGTTTGATTTTTAAAACTGTGCTCAATATTATATTCAATATATATTCTTTAAAATTCTTATGAATTGCATCTGAATTATTTTTAATTCTTTGGAATTCTCTTGATTTTTTTAAAATTTACCTTAAATATTGATGAATTTTATCGAATTCTTCTCATTTTCGTTTAATTTATCTAAATTCACTCGAATGTTATTAATTTCGTTGATTTATTTTTTATTATTTTTTTCCATTCATTTAAATTCTCTTGATATTGTTTCTTTTTAGTATATTTTAATAAATCATTTATATATTTTGGATAATTTAACTTTTATAAAACCATTTGAATTCATTTTTAATTCATCCTGAATTCTTTTACATTCTTTTGAATTATATGAAATTCTCTTAATTTTTTTAACCCTACCTGTATTCTTTTAAATTCACTTGAATTCTTTCAATTGCAATTTTTAATTTTCGTTTAATTCACCTTGAATTTTAATGGATTTCGTTAATTTCTGATCATTCCCCTTAAATTTATCGAAATTCTCTCGATATTTATTCAATTCTTTAAATTAAAAAATTTTTTAAATTGATTTAAATTCTGTTAAATTCGTCCTAAATTTAGTTCACTCCCATTTTACGGAATTCGATGGAAATTTTTTGATTTTTGAAACTTTGTTCGATATTATATTATATATAAATATTCTTTCAAATTCTTTTAATTTCATTAAAATCTCTTGAATTCTTCTAAATTCCTTCAAATTTTACTGAAATCAGTTGGAATATTTGAATTTATTAAATTGGTCTCAATTCCTTTGAATTAATTTCGAATTCACCCTGAATTCTTATATTCATTTATCCTGAAATATTTTGTTAATTGTTTGAAATTCTCTTCATTTTTTCAAAAAATACCCTGGATTTTGTTGAGTTCACTTGAAATTTTTTTAATTGTTTTCAATTCACTTGTGTGTTTTTTAATTCTTCTTGAATGTTTATGATTGTTAAAAAATGCACCCATATTTGATTGAATTCGTTTTTTTTTTAATTTCATTTTTTTTAATTCACCTAAATTCTGTTGAATTCGGCCTGAATTTTATTCACTTGCATTGTGCGCAATTCAATGCAAATTTTTAGATTTTAAAAATTACATTCAAATTTATTCTTTCACATTTGTATGAATTTCATCAAAGCATCTTAAATTCTTCTAAATGCACTCCAATTTTAATTAAATCGGAGGAATATTTTGAGTTTTCTAATTTGTTTTCAATTCATTTAGAATTAACCCTGAATCATTACTAATTTATCCTGATTTTTTTTATTCTGTAAGATTCTGATAAATATTTTTAATTTACATTTTTTCCTTAATTTTTTTTAATTGTTATCAGTGCACTTGATTCTTTTTACTTTGAATGTGTATGATTTTGTGTCAATCCATCAAAGAACCTGGATTTTATTGATAAAAAGAAGGGAGAAAATTCCAATTCTGGAGTTTGTATCTGTACTTTGGAACCTGTTATTTTACAAAAAAAGTGTAGATGCAATTTCGATGAAGTCTAAAAAAATGTAATGGCATAGCCCCGATAGGTCATAGTTATGGCCACCCAAAGTTGATTACTTTTGACGACATAAGTGATTCAAGATAAAAAGTTGCAGGACAAGAAATTATGCGTGAATCCCAATAAAATATAATATTCTAGTCTCCATAGGTCAAGAGTTACGACTCTTAAATAAAAACATTTTTTTTTCTGTTTCGAACTGTGTATAACCTAAACAGTTTGTTTTCTCCTACAGAAAAACGTTGAGAGAATAAATGATAAAGGACTAAATTTAGCCTAAAATAAAAAATAAAATGATTTAGCTTTTATAGGTCACGAGTTTTTTTCGGAAGGCATATATTCATTTGTAGTTAATTACAAGTACATATTTTTGTTTCCTTTTTTGTTAAAAAAAAAAAACAATCCATTTTTCAACCATTATTTAAGTAATACGCTTCACACTGTCTTCCAGAATACCTGATTTCGAAAGTAAATCAATAAAAAATGTATAAAATTACTGATTTTTTATTTATTTTGCATAAAAATTGTTGTTGAAGGGGTTAGTTTCATAACGTTGTGTTATTTAATGTTAGGAATACCAAAAATTGATAATGTAATCATCGCAGAGAAAACAATTATTGTTAATTGTTGATAATAAAAGAATATGTAAACAAATGAATCAAGCATTTATTAAATTAATTCTTTCATCACTTGCATTATTACGTAATTAATTCGTTTATATATTCTTTTATTACCAACAATTAACAATAATTGCTTCCTCTGCTATGATTAGTTTATCAATATTTTGCCATTAATTACTTTCAACAACAGATAGTCTGGAGGTAATGTTCTCAAAGTAAATGTATAAAATGTGCACACAGTTGATAGTGTGAAGCCTATTATTAAAACAACGTTTGAACAATTTATATTTAAAAAAAGGAGAAAAAAGTGTACTTATAATACAGAGCCTTCCGAACGGAATAGTTCAAAGTTTTATGGTCATAATTCGTCATCTACAAAAGAAAAAACATTTTTTATTTTATGCAAACTTTATTTACTGTTATTTATTTTCTTAACGTTTTTCTGCAGGACATGTATGAAACGAGCAGTTTTGAACCAACTTTTTCGGTTACAAATAGCTCAAAATAGCTAAAAAAAATTATGTTTCTTAAAAATGGTCATAACTCTTGACCTATGGTGACTAGAAGATTATATTTTATTAGTAGTAGGAATTTCATCGAATATTCTAATTTCCTTTGAATTTCTCTGAATTCACTCAAATCTTATTTAATTCCTTTTTTTTTATTAAAGTTTTTTTTCAATTCATTTAAATTCTGTTGATATTGCTTTTTTCTTAAATTTTTTAAATTCACTTACATTTTTTAATTTCTTCAAATGCTTATAAATTTAATCAAAGTCATTTTCTCCTGAATTCTTTTGAATTGCTTTCAATTCACTTGAATTTTTAAAAATTTAATTTGAATTTGTATGAATTTCATCAGGGGAATATTTTGAATATCTTAGTTTTTCTAAAATCATTTGAATTCATTTAAAATTCACCCTTAATTCTTATTCATTTATCCTGAATTATTTCACTTTCTTTCGAGCAGTTTGGAGTGGAATTTTAAATTCTGTTGTAATCCTTCTGAAGTATGTTCATGACCATTTTATTGGAAATTTTGTGATTAAAAAAAATTAGTTTTATTCATTTTTTTCATTTTTGCTCCAATTAATTGAATGCATTTGTAGTTTGTCCTTTATTTTCAATAACTTATCCTGAATATTTTTCAATTCTTTCGAAATTTTTTGAATTTGTTAATTTTACACCGAATTGGGTGAGTTCACCTGAATTCTTCTGAATTGTTTTCAATTCACTTGATTTTTTTAGTTATTTTAAACCTGATTGAATTTGTTGGTTCAAAAAAAAAAAATTAATTCACTGAAATCTTGATGAATTTGCCCTGAATTCTGTTCACTATTATTTTACGCAATTAAATTAAAATTTCTTGTTTGTTATTTTAAATTGTATTCAATTATATTTTTTCAAATTCGTATGAATTTTATCAGTCTTGAATTCTTCTAAATTCACTCCAATTTCACTGAAAACTGTTTAGTATTTTTTTATTTTCTTACCTCATTTGAATTTATTTTAAATTCTCGCTGAGTTATTTTTAATTCTTTGGAATTCACTTAAATTGTTCTAAATTTAAAATTCAACATACACTTTTATAAATATGGCCGAATTCATTTTATTTTCCTAAAATTTCTCTAAATTCGCTCGGATTTGATCAAATCCGTAGGTTTTTTAAATTTGATTTTGAATTCATTTAAATTCTGTTGATATAGTTTCTATTCAGCATATATTAATAAAAGCTTCTTTTAATATTTGAAAAATTTTGTTTACAAATTTTTGTAACGGATCAGTTGAATATTTTGGATATTTTCATTTTTCTAAAGTAATTTAAATTAATTTGAAATTCACCCTGAATTCTTATTAATTTATCCTGAATTCTTTTACATTATTTCCAATTATTATCTCATTTTCTTTCTTAGATTTGTAAAAAAATTTTAAATTATATTCTTTCAATTTTTTATGAATTTCATCAGTCTCTTGAATTTTTCTTTATTCACTTCAATTTTACTGAAATCAAAGGGATTTTTTGGATTTTATAAACTTTTTTCAACTCATTTGAGAGGCCCTTCATAAATCTCGTGACGTGTTCTTCATTTGTTTAAATAAAGATGGGAACACAATTTTCCTGAAGTGAAAAAGGATACAATGATATAAACAAAAGAATTGATTTAGAATTCACTCTGAATGCTTATTAATTTATTCTGAATTCATTTTGAAATTTTTTGGAATTAAAAAAAATTGTTCATGGAATTCTTTTGAATAGGCTTTAATTCTTCTGAATTCACTCAATTTAAATTCATCCTGAATTCTTTTAGGGACAGTATTTAAATTACGTAACAGCTCGTTGTTGGCGGGAGGGTGGGGGGGGGGGCTTCTTTAATTTACGTCATTTTTTGTGATTTCGAAAATGAAACAAATAACTCGCTGAAATTGTACAGAAAGTTTATAAGAATTAAACTTTAGGCGCCAAAAAAACAGAATGTAAGTAACATGACTGTATGAAAAAGTGTTCCGTTACTTGATTTTTGATTACAAAATGGACAATTGACAATTTTTCAGAATGAACTATAATTCAGATGTTGTCATTAGCAAATCAAGACTGTAGATTGCTTTTGTAGAACTAAATTCAATACTTCCCCTCAAGCGTATGGGTTTTCAATTCTCTATTTTACAATTTTCATTCTAAAATTGTAAAATACACTTCTGATGATTAAGTCCAGGTATTCCCTTAGTAAATATATAAGACATTATTTCGGCGGACTGTTGATGATGTAATGAAACCGAACCAAAGTCGAGAGCTTCCTGGACGAAATTATGCCGTATATATGTATGTTTTGTTTTTGAAGAATATTATCTTATGCTTCAAAAACAAAACATACAGATATACGGCATAATTTTGTCCAGGAAGCTCTCGACTTTGGTTCGATTTCATTACTAATTAAATATTTTGCTTCTTTTGCGGCTTTAGTCAATTCTATGTATTTGGTTGTTGATAACGTAGACTTTTTTTTAGCTACAATTCATTGCAGTTTGCGATGACAGGTGTTGAACTAGTTTAGAAAGTTGACTGAAAATGCAATATCCAGCCGAGTTCAAACGCCCAAATACATCAGAACAAATCTTAAAATGTCTTCCGCGTATCCACTTTTCGAGATCTTCATGAATCCATCATTTTGGCGAAATTCTATTTCCAGGCAAGATTTCAACTTACCTGCATTTTTTATTTTTAAATAAGAGTTGCTTAACTTCGGAGATCCAATCAAGGTCGGTTGAGATAATTCAAATATCATCAACATACGTTGCGACTATGATCAATTTGGCTTATCAGTTGCCAATGTAGACACACGTGTCTGTAATTAAAGACTTTGGAATTTCACTAGCATTTTTGAAGCTAATTGGACACATCCATGTACATATCTTCGTCTAATTTTCCGTTCACAAATGCCATAGTGACATCTAATTAATGAACGACCATGTCGTTTTCAACAGCGAGAGACTTTTATTTTCAACCCTTTGCAAGCAGCCAGGCTTTTCTTCGTTCTAGAATTCCTTCATCATTAAACTTGTTTCTGAGTATAAATCTGCATCCTATTACACTTCGCTGTTCCGTTTGATCAGGTATCACCCACGCGCCGTTCTTGATAAGAGCTTCAAATTCATCTTGTATTGCACTTATCCATTCTTAAGCTTCCCTTCCACTGAGGGCTTCTTTCAAGGGTATTTCAGCACTGTTAACGAATTCTAAATGCTCTTCTTGAAGAGCTATGCCAACATTGCACGTATTGTATTTGATCGTTGTACACATATGACACTTGAACGGAAAGTACTAGTTTTTTTTTTATTGCCGTGGTCTTGCTGTGTCCCCTTCTTCCTGAATTTCTAAGTGTTTTCACTTTTGCTACTACTTGCTATCATTGCATAAGAGGTGACATCATTTTGATATCCGACTCAGGAAGATCAGCACGCGATTCTATTACACATCGAAAGTTTTCAAAGCTTGATGTTAAGCTGTGTAGTAACATGAATATTAGTTAGTCTTCGTTGATATTTACCTCGATTTCTTGAAGCTTGTCCATTGCGTCAAAAAAATCTCGCATGTCCTCTCTGACATCACCACCTTCCGTCATCTTGTGTAGACTCAACTTCTTCAGAAGAGTTGCTTTTCTTGCTGACCCTTTAAACTAATAAATGTTGTGCAATTTTTCCCAGACTTTTTTCGCAGTGTTGCACCCTTTTACCTATTTGAGCTCTGATGGATTGATGGCTAAAATCAAATAAGAGTGAGCCTTTCTGTCGGCAACATCCCAGGCTCTTGCTGCCCATTCAGATTCTACGATATCTTCCACCAAAGCTGGTCTAGCTTTTTCACCTACTTCCAAGTGTCGTTCTTTACTAATAAGGCTTTCACTTGGAGCTTCCAAGTATCAAAATTTCAATTTTCGATCACAACTTACGAAGTTTGGGCCAATAACCTGTTGTAACTTGATGGATCTTATCGGAATATCGAAAATATTAAACAGGATTAGTAACTGGTAAAATCATAGATTAAAACTAAATTCAATAAAATTGAAAGATTCAAATAAGTGAAAATCATGAGGAATCGGAAAATCAGGGACAAGTCAGAGACTTTTCTTGCTCAAGGAAAAGTCATGGATTTTGAAAAGAATCTTCCAAAAGTCAGGGAATTTCTAGAACCTATAACTTTCAAAGAGAGTAAAATTTTTTATTTTAATTTGAAATTGTTTTGTTATTATTCATATAAAATGATTTGCGGTAAACCTGATATAATATTCGTGTCAGTAATTTATTTGTCTTATATTTATATTTTTTATATTCGATTTTACCTGAAGATTATATTTATAGTTGTAAATTTTAATATTTGTTTGAAAATTCCACAAGTTTGTTAAAAAGTCATCCTTTTTGGTTGAGGATAAACTTTTTTATGAAAATTCGTCTTTTTGCTGTGAAATTTTAACTATTTTTGTACAAAATTGACTTTTAGTTTAAAATTCATATTTTGGTGTTTGAAATTTTCAACTGGAATCTTTTTTGGATGAAAATACAATTTTAAAAAAATTTTTTCTTTAATCAACAAAAAAATTTTGTTTTAATAAAAATTGCATCTTTCGTGGATAAAAAGCTAACTGTTTGGTTCAAAATTCAACAATTTTGTTAAAAAGTCATCCCTTTTGATTGCAAATTTACTTTTTGTTTAAAATTCATATTTTGGTGTTGAAAAGTCAACTGATATCTTTTTTGTTATAAAATTCAACAATCTTTGTGATAAATTATCTTTTTGACCTGAAAATTCGACTGTTTTAGTAGAAATTTGTAGAAAATGCAACTTTTTGGTATAAAGTTCAACAATTTTACTCAAATGTCATCCTTCTTGGTTTAAATTTCAACTGTTTTGTTCAAAATTCGACTATATCCTTGACAAATTACTTTTTATTTAAAATTCATATGTTTTAGTAGAAATTTCACCTTTCTTAGATAAAAAGGAAACTGTTAGGTTGAAAATTTAACCAATTTTTTTTTAAAGTCATGATTTTGGTTAGAAAATCAATTGTTTTGTTGCAAATTCTTCTTTTTCGGCTGAAACTTAAAGTGTTTACTTTTAAAACTTAGTTTTCTGTTTTACATTCATATTTTGATGATGAAAAGTCAGTTGAAATATTTTTTGGATGAAAATTGAATTCTTTTTTTTTTTGAAAATTTGACTTCTTGATTTAAAAATTTACCTGCTTTAGCAGAAGTTTGATCTGTCTTAGGATAAAAATGCAAGTATTTGGTTAAAAATTCAACAATTTTGTTAAAAAATCAATCTTTGTTGTTGAAGATTAAATTTTTCTTGCAAATTCGTCTTTTTGGGTTGAAAATGTAACTATTTTCTTAGAAAATTTAGTGTTTGCTTAAAATTCATATTTGGGGTTGAAAAATAAATTGAAATCTTTTTTTGGATGAAAACAAAATTTGTTTGAACATTTGTCTTCCATTTAAAACATCATCTATTTTAGTAAAAATGGAATCTTTCTTGAATAAAAACATTACTGTTTTGTTGAAAATTCAAAAATTTTGTAAAACATTCGTCTTTTTTTTATTGGAAATTCAATTGTTTTAGTAGAGATTTCAGCTTTCTTGGATAAAAACGGAACTATAGGGTTGTAAGTGCTTGAGGATTCAAGAATTTTGTTTGAAAAATTTAGTTGAACCACTTTGTTAAAAAATAATTTTTTTGCTGAAGATTTGTATTTTTAATTGAAAATTCATCTGTTTGGTTGAAAGTTTAACTATGTTGTTGAAACTTAATTTTTTTTTAAGATGGTGCATCTCTTTTGTTTAAAATCTAACTATTTTGCTGAATATTCGTTTTTTTTAAATTAATTTTTTTAATT
>NC_046659.1:154489578-154492956 GCF_010883055.1 Belonocnema kinseyi
GAATCACTGATTCATACAAAGAAGCTGCAGCTTAAAATAGTACTAATTATCATTACATAAATTCCCAACTGTTTTCAATTATACACTTTCAAATGTCTTAATTATAAATATATTTGACTTTCTAATATCGCTAGCTTCAGGATAATCCAGAATTTTATATCAGGCATTTCTCAGTTCCTTCGCAGCCGTACCTTCACTTATATATAATCGTCTTTCGGTAGTAAAAACATGACATTCTATTAATAAATGATACACTTATTCGGACTTACAAATATCCTGATTGCAGTAATCACAATAATCCCTACAATCTATCCCATGGGCGTTATTACATTCTCATCAGAGAAGGTACATATTAAATTCGTGTAAAATGTTACCCCCCCCCCCCCCTAGTTTTGGTCCAATGTCCACGTTTTGAGACCCCCAGAATTCAAAAAACAGGTTTTTACTAATGTGTCTGCCTGTATGTATATCTGTCTGTGAACACGATACTTTTGAAAAAATTAATCTATTAGATTGGCCTTTTGTACACTCGTTTAGTGTTTTAAACTAAAGGTTGAATTTTCTTGAAAAATTAAAAATTAAAATTTTGACAAAAAATTGTGCACTTGAAAAAGATTTACAAATTTTGTATGAATCACTTTTTGATAGGATGCGTAGTTTTGGCTTTAATCCTGAAAAAAATCATTAACAGTAAAAAAAAAATCTGTCCACTGCGTGGGAACATTCTTATAAAAACTTTTGTTTTTTAATTTCTTCTTCGGCTCGTGTGTGGGGTTTCAATAAATTTAACTTTTCATGTTTTTGATGCTATTTTTTACGATTAAAACTAAAAACAGAACTATCAAAAAATTATTCATGACAGATAAATCATTTTTACATTCTCATCAGAGCAGGTATTAGATTTGTGTAAAATTTGACATAGTTTTTGTCAAAAGGTCCACGTTTTGAGACTCCCTGAATCCGAAAAAAAACAGATTTTTACGAACGTTTCAGTCTGTAGGTTTGTCTGTCTATGAACACGATAACTTTAGAAAAAAGTAATCTATTAGATTGGTCTTTAGTACACTCTTTTAGTGTCCTAAGCTGAATGTCAAGTTCGTTAGTCAGACAATTTGGCTAAAAATACTAAAAGTGAGCCCCTTTTGAATATTTTTGAGACCATTTGATCAAAATTCAAGAATTCTCTACAGTTGTTCATAGCACTTGAAAAGAAGAATGTTACTTTTCGATAGCCCTACAAGATTATGATATCAACTTTTAGAATTTTTTCGAAAAATTGAAAATTCAAATTTTGTCCGCACAAAAACTAATAAAAAATTGCATTTTACGGTCAAACTATGTAAGATAGGAAAAAATGATAAGACAAACCTTGTGCACCCAAAAAATATCTACAAATTTGTTATTAATCACTTTTTTATAGGACACGTAGTTTTTGTTTTATTTATATAAAAAACATTGAAAATAAAAAAATTAAATTTTTCGACACACGACACAAGCTAAGAAAAAATAAACAGATAACATTTTTTCACCGAAAGTAGAGGAAAAAAAAATTTATTAATGGTTTTTTTATGTAAAATTTGACAAACCGCACCCCGCCTCAGTTTCTGTCAAATGTCCTCGTTTTGAGACCCCCTGAATCCGAAAAATAGGTTTCTACGAATCTGTCTGTCTGTCGACCTGTCTGTATGTATTTATGCCTGTCTGTCTGTCAGCACGATAACTTTTGAAAAAATCATTCTATTAGATTGGCCTCTGGTACATTCTTTTAGTGTCATAAACTAAAGGTCAAGTTCGTTAGCCAGCCATTTTGGATAAAAATACGAAAAGTGAGCGCATTTTGAATATTTCTAAATGCCTTAGAAGATTAACATAACAACTTTTTGAATTTTTTGGATAAATCAAAAATTCAAATTTTGACAGCATACAAAATAATAGAAAATCCAAAAGTTACATTTTTTCATGCAACAATTTCACAGAATTTCAAAGATTCTTAAATATATTAATGCATTTTCAAAAAAAAAAATATACATATATAGAGGAGAGTACCCAAATATGAGATACCAACTCTGTTTAGCGTGATTGTCAGAATTCTATGTACTGAATTTAAAAGTAATATAGGTCATTTTAAAGGAAATTTAGTTTGTCATAAGAAGCTCAAATAAAAAATTGTATTAAAAATTTTTTTTATGCTGAAAATATAAAAAATGTAAAAAAAGTGCTTTTCCCAAACTCGTCAAACTGTTCTCATAATGAGATACCCCAGGAAATAGCTACTAAAATGCAAAATAAAGTATTATTTTTAATGAAAATTTTCATTCTATATTTCCGAAGTATAAATTTACTGCTATTTAGATATATTTAGTTTTTTCAGTAGTCATAAACAATTTTGTAACCAATTTTCCCCGCGCAGCTACCGTGTTATAAAAACCACAGGTATCTCATATTATGAGAACCACACCGTGCAACTATGCACGGCATTTTATCGCCAAGGTTCGAAAGTTCGCGCGCGAACTCCGGACCCGTTATCACACACTTAACAAGTCAAAGCTGCTGACCATCAGGCAGCATATTGTTGAGAGAATACGGATACTATCTGATGCTAAGAGAAGTCTAGAGCGGAGGGAGAGGTGGGTCAGAGAAAATCAACAGTTTCTCTCTGACCCATCTCGACTCTTCCAAGACCCTCCAGTTACTGTCGAACACCCACCCAAACCAGAGGATGTCGAAGTATTTTGGAGAGAAGTCTACGAAGTTCAGCATAGACTGGACGAAGACTCAGAAAATATAAAATGCTTCAAGGAGTTATGTGTTGCCCTCATAACACCTGATAAAGAATGAGGGATGAAGAACTATTCCGCACCGGGACCAGATTGTATCAAAACCTTCTGGTGGAAGAAGTTTTCTTCAACCCATCAGCATTTGGCCCGTATTTTCACCTCATATTTGAAGTGGGAGGAGCCGATTCCAGATTGTTCGGGCAATTGAACCTGTGTGGCAAGAAATGTATGAACAACAAGGCTCAAAGAAAGGCGTAGCCGGATGTCGGGAGAACCTGCTCATTGATAGATGTGTCTGCAAAGATGCAGCATTCTACCAGCGTGACCTATCGATGGCCTGGATTGATTATCGGAAAGCTTTCGATTCTACATCCCATAGACTTATCATCTGTCTTTTGGAAATCTTAAAGGTTCATCCGCAAATAGTTGGGTGCATAGAGAGATTGATGCCGCTTTGGAAAACCAGATTTACTATCTCATCTGGTAAAAATCGAGTGAAAACTAACAAGGTCACGTTTCAAAGAGGTGTCTTTCAGAGCGACACCATGAGCCCACTCCTCTTTTGCCTTACATTATTGCCACTATCTCTAGCACTGCGCCA
>NC_046659.1:154493056-154498918 GCF_010883055.1 Belonocnema kinseyi
GGTAAATGGGGGTATAAAGAAAGTGAAAGAAAAAGGAAACGGAAGTCGCTTAGATTAGAAGCGTGAAAATTGTAAGTAATGGTAAAGTAAAAAATAAGTAGATAAGTATAGTAGATAAGATAAGAGAGAGAGAGAGATAAGATATAGTAGTAAGATAAGATAAGTAGACTCCTAGAAATAAGGAACTAGAAATAAGACTTTATGTAAATAGTTGTAAATAATTGTATATATAGAAAGGATAAGATTGTAAAAAATATATAGATTTAAACGGAAAGATTGTAAGGAATGGAAGTCATGTAAACCCTTAGGGGACACATTATGAATAAAGAAGAAGAAATGCTTGTATTTTTTAAAAATCTTTGTGAAAAAAAAATTACTTTGGTGTACGTATTTTCAAAACCTCTAAATATCTCCGAAAC
Organism: Belonocnema kinseyi; assembly: GCF_010883055.1. Lineage (NCBI taxonomy): Eukaryota > Metazoa > Arthropoda > Insecta > Hymenoptera > Cynipidae > Belonocnema > Belonocnema kinseyi. Next base: position 154,493,476 of record NC_046659.1, read on the forward strand.
TTTTTCGACTTATTTGTAAAATTATATAATCTTGCAAAACTGAAAAATGTCACTTTAAAATCTTCTACACTGTCCTTCGAAGTTTTAGAAAATTATTTTAAATCTTTTTCAATTTTCTATTAAAATTCATTTTTTAAAATAAAAAATCATTTGAAATTCTCCGGGGAATCTTAAAAAAATGTATTTTCTTAAGCCATTTCCAATTTCCGAAAAAATTTATTTTTTTGAAATATCCTAAAATTGACGTATTCAAATTTTTTTATTTTCTGAAGATTTAAAATATCCTTAAATCTTTACAAACTTGATGAAACTTTTTAATATCTTCTGACGCAATTTAAAAATCTTCTACAAAAATTGTAAACCCTTCAAAATTAAAAAAAAAAATGATCTTAAAATCACACAGGTTCTTTTTTAGCAAATTTAAAAATCTTTGAAACTTAAGATTAATTTTTCAAAATAAAATATATATCAGTTTACATTTTTTTTAGCAATTTTATTGTTGGTACAAGCAAATTTTTTTACCGGTACAAACCATTTTTTTTCTTATCAATACCTGTATAAATTAAGATTTTCTAAGTTTTTGTCTACAATTTCAGTATTTTTATTTCTTCAAAAGTATGAAAAAGTTTTAAAAATATAGACTGGTAGCAAAATTTTAAGAACCGAATTGTTTTTCAACATTAAAAAATATATATTTGTAATTAAAATGTTCTTTTCAGAAATAAATTGTATGATTAAATAAAATGATTTATTTGGAAATTTTGACTTTTGAAATAAATTTTTCGAATTAAAATTCCTTTATACAAAAATAGGGGGAAAAGGGGAAATTTGGAAAAGGGAAAAGTCTGTGATCACTGAAATCGGTTAAAACTTCAATCTAAATAGAAAAATCTACATAAAAAAATATAAATAAACCGATTAGGATTGCAAATTTCGGCGATTGAGTCAGCAAAATTAAAAATACAAATAAATGATTGCAATCACCTTCGACCTTTCATTAAGCAGCAGACGTGCAGTTATTAGGTTATATAATGTATGATTGTCTTCATTTAATTGATTGGAAAAAGACTCAAACCCAATTAAAATTTTTTTTCCCCTGAAATTTGTTTAAAATAACTTACTTAAGATATTGATCCAGGAAATATCGAGTGATGTTGGTCCTTAATCTCAATTTCACTTCCCCTATGCTGTATTTTAAAACATTATTCACCACAGAGACCTGCAAAAAATACGTGAAATACCAATCATGATCAAAGTAATTTTTTTATACCAGTAAGCTTGCTTTCAAAGATAAAAAACGCAGGTCTCAGACTCACTTCATGGATGAAAAATAGTGTAAAGTTTTTAATTTTTTGTTTAGAGTGTAAAAATAGTGTCATAATATTTTGCATGCATTAAAAATAATCTTCAATCTTTATTCAAATATTATTTAGTTTATGAATGATCAAAATTCCTATTTATTTATGGCAGGATTTTTCTAATTTTGTCACTTTAATGCAAACTGAAATAATAGAACCCAATAAGAAGATCCAACCATTTTTTTATATTAAAAGTTCATTCTTTTCAGTTGAAAAGTCTACCATAACATTTTTGGTCAAACATTCTTTCATTTCTTTAAAAAAAAATTATTAACTGTTTTAAAATTAAATTATTTGTTGAAAAATTAACAATTTTGTTTAAAAATCGTACTTTCTAGTACAAAATTCATCTGTTTTATTGAAAATTCATCTTTTTTGCTTCAAATTTAACAATTTGATTGCAATTTTTTTCCTTGTCGAACAAATTTTTATTTGATTCAAAATTCAACTATTTTGTTTAACATCAATCTTTTTAGCTTTAAAGTTCACCTTTTCTCTAGAAATTTAATCTTTTTTAGTTAAAAATTCAACTGTTTCGTTCAAAGTTTATCTGTTTTGGTTGAAAAATTCAACTCTTTTTTAAAACATTCGTATTTGCGGGCTGAAAGTTCAGCAATTTGATGGAAAATTCAGCAATATAATAGAAAATTTAATTACTTGGTTGAAAATTGATGTATTTTGTAGGAAAATCGTCTTTGTTAGGTTAGCCTATCTGTTTTTTATTTGAAATTAAAATCTTTTTGTAATGAAATATCACCTATTGCATTTTTTCTTTGAAAATATATCTCTTTGGGTTAAAAATTCAATTTCTTGGTTAAAAGTGTTTCTTAAAACTATATTGTTTTTATTGAAGATTCATCATTTTATTTTAAAAAATTAGTTTAAAAATCCGTCTTTTTTATTTGAAAATTGAACAATTTGCTATAAAATTTAACTGGTAACAAATTAATCTTTTTTTAGAAAATTCGTTTTCGTAATTGAAAATTAATCTTTTTTGGTTAAAAATTCAACTGTTTCGTTTAAAATTGATCTGTTTTGGTTGAAAATTAAATTTTTCGTTTAAAATTTGAACTATTTTGTAAAACATTCGTATTTTCGAGCCGAAAGTTCAACAATTAGATGGAAAATTCAGCAATATGATAGAAAATTTAATTACTTGGTTGAAAATTGATGTATTTGGTAGAAAATTCGTCTTTGTTAGGTTAGTCTATCTGTTTTTTATTTGAAATTAAAATCTTTTTGTAATGAAATATCACCTATTGCATTTTTAATTTGAAAATTAATCTCTTTGGGTCAAAAATTCAATTTCTTGGTTAAAAGTTTTTCTTAAAACTTTATTGTTTTTATTAAAGATTCATCATTTTATTTTAAAATCCGTCTTTTTTGCTTGGAAGTTGAACAATTTGCTATAAAATTTAACTGTTTGGTAAAAAATTAATTTTTTTTTTAGAAAATTCGTTTTCTTAATTAAAAATTAATTTTTTTTGGTTAAAAAGTCAACTATTAGGTGAAAACTGTATATACTGTGTTGAAAATTCGTCTTCTCTGGTAGAAAATTAATCGGCTTGTTTGAAAAATTAACTATTTGGTTAAAAATACATTTACTTTGATGAGAATTCATCTTTTTTCGTAGAAAATTAATTTTTTTGGTTGCAAAATTATCTTTTCTATTAGAATAATTCATTTTTTTAATTGAATTCGACTATTTCGGATTTAAAATTCAAACTGTTTCTTCATTGAGATATCAACTATTACATTTTACGTTAAGAATTCATCTTTTTTATTGAAAACTCAACTACTACGTTGAAATTGGGACTACATGGTTAACATTTTTTTTCTGAAAAATTCATTTCTTTAAGATTCACAATTTGAGTCTAAAATTCAACTATTTGGTTAAAAATCTATATATTGTCTTGAAAATTTGTCTTCTCTGGTAGAAAATTAATCTTCTTTTTTGAAAATTTAACTATTTATTTAATAATATATGTATTTTGTTGATAATGCACCTTATTTTGTGAGATTATTGATTTTTTCGACTGAGAACTAGTCATTAATCTGTGTTTAGTATTATTTATTTCAACTAGTAAAAAAATAGTCAATAATGTATTGAGTCCTAGGGCTGAAAACATGATTTGGTAATTTATTCAATGACAAGGTTTGCAATGAAGCGGAAGTTTTGGTAACAAAAACTAATCAACATTCTGAATCAACTTAAGAGGAATTAATAATTTATAGTTTCGATCATTCGATTTATATTGATTAGTGTTCCTTATCAAGAATAGGATAAATACAGAATCTTATCATGTGATTTCAGATAATTTCATGTCATATCGATTATTTTAATCATCTGGATTTGATTTCAGAATTATGTAAGCATTCAGCCTTGAATTAACTCACCACTGGTAAAACAGCTAAAAATTTGAGAAGCCGTTTTCTAAATAAGGCCGAATCCATGTTGACGATAGACCTGGAATCAATTTAAAATCATTTTAATGAGAAAAAACAATAATAAACAATATAAATAATTGATAATAAAATAAGAAATGGATTAAATGAAGATATGTTTTACGTTTCGATATTAGTTCCAGCCTGGATCATCCATAAATCACATATGGATCTGGCGACCAAGGAACCTGCGATGAGAAAAACATAGGCAGCTTCCGCAGAAAAAACACCAGGAATTCCAATAGCGAGTAATTGGCGCAATTGTTTAAAAAAAGCTGCATCCACACGTGCTTTCGGCCCTTTAGGTTTTTCCTGTATCAACAAACAATAATTTTTTTTAGAAATGAATAAGAATATACCTAATCTTACTTTTTAATTACGATAAAAAAATAACAATTTAAAAATTTCAAATTAGAAGGAATTAGTTAATAAATAATCAGAGGAATTAAGCAATTTCAGTAAGGTTAGAGCGAATTTAGGAGAAATCAAGAGATATTGATGATATTGATAAAAATTTTAAAGAATTTAAATGAAAAAATTTTTTAATCTAAAAATTTCCATCGAATTAAGTAAAATGTGCGTGTAAACAGAATTCAGGATGGCTGTAAACTTCATTTTTTAAATTCCCTGATTTTTTCTTTACCAATTTTTGTTTTTCCTGATCATTATTATACAAATAGCTACATCTTAATCTTATAATTTTTTTAACATAGGATCTTTTTTAAACGGAATAAGTACTGGAGGATATGCAATTAGAATAGAAGTCGGTGCCTCTAAATTGGCGGTTCTAGTTTTGAGTTTAATTCTTAATTGGATCGAGAAAATCTTGAAGATGCCTGATGATCGATACCCAAAAAAACGTTATTTAAGATTAAGATATCTGGACAAATGTCAAATAATCGGACTCAATAAACAAAAATATAATTGGGCCCACCAGGTTAAGAATATTTTTTTGTAAATAGGGGCGGGGGACGAATGGGATTCTCTTTCTCTCTTGCAGGATGGGCATCGAAAATATTTGACTACAAGAATCCCGCTCAGATTTATCAGAGTAATTGCCCAGTTGCGCTCGACCTTTCTGCATATACTTTTTAAAACTAAAGGTGAAAGCATCGACAATAGTAATTTAATGCTTGTAAATCATTCCCATAAATGTATATTATTATGAATCGTAACTTGCATTGGTGTTACAACAGGTGAAGTTTTATTGTACCGTTTAAAAAAATGCGCATTCTTTTAAAAAAAATTTGTTATTAAACGTTTTGTGCAACTTTTGTCGTTTTTTCCATAAACTGAATTTGCTCGATTTCCAATGTTTTCTTTATGATTTAAACTTTACACATACGGTCTACTGAGCAGCCTTAGCCTTTTTTTAACTTCTAAATTTTATATATATATATATATATTAGTGATATTATTAGTGATAGAATCAACAGAGTGGGTTTCTTAGTTTAAATGATACCCCGCTTTCTCATATTACGAGAATATCTCATATTCGAGTACTCTCCTCTATATATAATTAAAAATTTGTCATAAGAACAACCGCAGGATTTCGCCGGGAGCGGTTGCTAATCTGAAAAATTGCACCCGCTTCCAGCGAAATCGCGGTAAAATTTCAGCCACAACCACGTCTCACAACC
>NC_046659.1:154499018-154528782 GCF_010883055.1 Belonocnema kinseyi
GCCCATTCCTCTAGTTCCTCCCCTCCATATTTCCATACTTCATTTGGGATCTCATCTATACCAGGTGCCTTTCCATCCTTCATTATTCCTAAAACTTTAACTGTTTCTTCCCTTGAAATTTTCAATAATCTTTTTGAATTTCTTCAAGAACCTTAGGAAAAATATGTTTTTATAATCTTGAAAACAATTAAACTTTAAAAATAAATAAATAGTTTTATTCGAAATTTTTATTTTGTATTGAAAATTGTGTTCTCCTCAAATCATAATTTGATTGAAATTTTTATTAGGTTATTTTAAATATTCTAAAGCATTTTCAACACATTAACATTTTTTCAATTAATTTTCAAGAATTTCACTGATTTTAAGGTATTTAAAAAAGTTCCCATAGGGGTTTAAAGAATTTTTTTAGAATTTTGGCAGATATAAAATAATTGTATACGACACCTATAAGGTTTTTAGGACATTCTAAAGGATTTTAAAGGTCCTCAAGATATTTTAATAGATTTTCTAGAATTCCGGGAAATATATTTCATGTAATTTCACGGGTTTTTATCATATTTTAATGGATTTCCAAGAATTTATTCATAAGAATTAGGATATTTCGCAGGATTTTCAAGTTTTTTAAATACCTCATGATACTACCAAATATTTCTAAAAATTTAGGATAGTTTTAAAGCTTGAAAGAAATTTTTAAGAGCTTTTTACAAATTTTAAGGGATTTCAAAATTATTTAAAGGATTTAAAATATTTAAAAATATTTCACGAAATTTTTAACATACTCCATCAATTTAAAGGTATTCCAAAGGATTTTAAAGATTTTAGTGTATTTTTAAAACTTCCAAGGAATTTCAAAGCCCTTCAAAAAGGTTCAAGGGATTTTAAAGCATTTTAAAAATTATTAGGGTATTTGAAATAATTCCAAAGCATTCTCAAAAGATTAAATTCAAAAAATTAATTTCCAATCATTTTAGTGGGTTTATGGTACTTAAACAAGTTTTCATAGGGTATTTTTTATTAATTTTTCAGGGTTACAGGAAATTTTATGTAATTTTATAATATTTTAATGGTTTTCCAAGAATTTATTCACAAGAATGAAAGTATTTCGTAGGATTTCCAAGTTTTTTTTTAATATTGGAAGGTGTTACCAAAGATTTTATAGAATTTAGGATATTTAAAAAAATACCAAAGAATTTTTAAGCGCTTTAAAAAATGTTAAGAGATTTCAAAAGGTTTTAAAGGATTTGAAGTATATCAGAATATATTTAATATGTCTTAATAATTTGAAGTGAATTCAACAGATTTTAGAATATTTTCAAAGATTCCAAGCAATTTTTAATTAATTCAATTTAATTGGATTTTAAATATTTTAAGGAATTTTAAAAGATTCCGATAAAAATCTTTAATTGATCTCAATAGTTTTAAGGTATTCCAAAGGATTTTAACATTTTAAGGGTATTTTTAAAAATGTCAAAGAGTTTTCAAGAACTTTGAAGATTTAAAGGGATTTTAAAATATTGCAAAGCATTTGCAATATTTTAGTATCTTTTTAAAATACACAAGTAATTTTTAAGAGCTTTAAAAGTTTTAATCAGTTTTAAAGGATTCACAATATTTTAGAGTGTAGAGTTTCAAACAGTTAACAAGATTTTAATATCTTTTTTGCAATTCGTTTGAATTCATTTGGAATCCACACTCTATTTTTATTATTTTATCCTGATTACTTCTAAATTCGTCTAAATGCTTTCGAAATCTCTTGAATTTCAAAACACACAAAATTTCTTATAAAAAAAGGGTGGCTGCTGGACCGGGAAACCGGGAAAACCGGGCATTTTTTGAGACCGGGAAAAATCGGAAAATGTCCGGGAGTTTTTTGTTTAACCGGGAACTTTACAAATTTGTAGAAGTAAAATCTTTCCACGTGCGATTTCAACAGTTTTTAAATAATTAGTTGAATTTTTATGTTTTTCAATTATGCTATTATTTATCTTACATTGCGCAAGTAAATTTTTTTTTACTTTAAAAATTTTTATTTTTAATTTAAAGAATTTTTAAATGCTTTCTTAAAGACTTGAAAAAAAATAAATAAAGGCCTTTGATGTTGAAAAGTTTTGATAAAAAACTTTTTTATTTAATAAATAAATCAATTTTGTTTAAATTTATCTGTACTTCAAGCGATAAAAATTGAAGAAGATCAACTTGACAAAATGATTTTAAATCAGTTCAAATTGTTTGACATAGAAAGCCTGGAATCGTTGAAATTTCGAAGAGCCTTTAAACTTTGAGCATTACAATTTTAATTGTTGTATTTGAAAAATGCTTAATTTTTAAGTGAAATTTTTAAATTTTGGCGTATAATTTACAAATGAACATTTGTGGAAAGAATTTGAGTAATTTTAAGAGATATTTAGGAGTTTTAAAAAAATTAAAAATTATCATGCTAATTTTAAAAAGTTTTCTTAAAATCTTCTAGAATCTTTTTAGAAAATTTTGTTTAAATCTTTGAAAAACTTTTTAAATATTCTCTTAAAATAATTTTTCAAAATAAAAAATTATTTTTAATTTTCCCAGGAATCTGAAAAAAATGTTTTTATTTTTTTGAAGCCTTTCACAATTCTTGAAAATAATCTAATTTTTTTTTTAAATCGGCGAAAATCTACATTTTGTTTTATATTAGGCTATCATTTCAAGTTTTACATTAAGTTTGAATCTTTTCAAAACTTCAACATATCTCTTAAAATTATTCAAATTTCGCCTACAAATAATAAATGTTCTATTTTTATTTCCACATCCAAATTGTAAAGAAATTTTCTAAAGTTTACAGGATTTTCTGAAAATTGTAGAAAAAATTCCATTAATTTTGACAGATATTTAGAAGTTCTGAAAAAGTTTCCAAAATAATTTAAAATTTACAGCAAATTTAAAACAACTTCTATATTTCTCAAGATTTTGAAATAAAATTTTGAAGCTTTTCAAGGATGTTTAAACTATTTAAGAAGAAAATAATTGAATTTATAATTTAAGAAGTGTTCAATTAAAAAAATTTCAATTTTTCAACATTTAATGTTTTTAGCTTAAAGTTCCTTAAAATTATATAATTTTGAAAATGAAAACTTGGATTTATATTTTTTTATATTGAAAAATGTTAGTACCTTCAATTTTATACGCTTAAATTATTGAACATTTGACTACAAAATTGTTGACTAAAATAACTACATGTAAAAATAAATGTTCAATCTTTCCTCCATTTTCTACGAACTTAAATTTTAAATCTTGATTTTAAAAAATTGCAATTTAGATTTTTAAAAGTGATTTGTAATACTGATATTAAAAAGCGATTTCTCCATTATTTTCAGGGGACTTACCTACTACAAAATGACCAATTTGGACACAAGAGTCGCAAATCCGGATCAACTGCTCACTACAGATGTCGATAAATTTTGCGAGAGCTGCACAGATCTCTACAGCAATTTGGCCAAACCTCTCTTGGACATTTCGATTTATGTCTACCGACTAACGTCAACGCTCGGTGGACGGGTGATAATTATTTTAAGATTTTTTAGAGAAGTATTCGAAAAATAATAATTTATTTTATTACAGTATTTAATTTTTTTCTCCATTTTCGCAGACGCCTTTTCTTATGCTCTCATATTTAGTAGTGGCTGGCGGATTGTTGACGAATTTGAGAAAGCCAATAGCACAATTAACTGTGAAAGAGCAACGATTAGAAGGCGAATATCGACACATTAATTCGCGACTGATCACGAATTCAGAGGAAATAGCCTTCTATCAAGGAAACGGAAGGGAAAAATTGACCCTTCTTGCTAGTTTCCACAAACTCGTAAGAACAAACAATGTTTTGAATAAGAGACTTCAAACTCTTTCTCCTATTCTCCTTTTTTTTAATAATTCCTTTTTTCCCCATGTTTTTAAGAAACATCCCCTTTTATTATTGGTTGAAAGTCTACTAATTTATTCACAATTTAATTATTTTGATGAAATTCCAACTATTTTGTTTTAAAGTCATCTTTTTTTTTTTTGAAAATATACATGTTTTGTTGAAAATTCGTCTTTCTGGGTGGAAAACTCAAATATTTTTGTAGAAATTTCATCTGTTTTGGTTAAGAATTCAACCTTTTTTGTAATTCGTCTTTTTTGGTTGAATTCAACTGTTTTTTATTTACATTAATACCATTCTTTTGTGAAATAGCAACATTACCTTTTGCGTTGAAAAATATATTTTTTTAATTAAAAATTCATCGCTTTTTTTGAGAATTGATATTTTAAAATAAAAATTATTTTTTATAATTAAAAATTTAACTATTGCTGCAATATCAACTATTACATGTTTTTTTTTTTTGTTGAAAATTTAACTTTTTCTTAAAAATTCATATTTTCAGGTGGAAAATTGAAGTGTTTTATAGAAAATTCGTATTTTTTTTGTAAAAATTGTATCTTCTATTGATAAAAATGCAAAGTTAATCTTCTTGGTTAAAATTCATCTATTTTTGTAGAAATTCCATCTATTTGGTTGAAAATTGACTGTTTATATTGAATATTTGTATTATCCATTTTAAAATTCAACTCTTTTGTAAAAAATTGAAACTTTCAGCTTAAATTATTGAAAATTCAGGTGTTTTGTTGGAAATGAGTATTTTTTGGTAAAAAATTAATCTTTCTGTTTGAAAATTATTTGATTAAAAATTTATATTTTTCGATTCAAAATTTTAAAAGTTATTTGAAAGTTAACTACGTTGTTAAAATTAATATTTTGTCTCAAAATTCGAGAACTCCATTTCTGGATGAAAATTGATCCTTTAGGAGTTGAAATTTCAACTATTTCGTGGAAAATTAATCTTTTTGTTTTTCAGTTGAACTGGTTGAAAATTCGTTTATTCTGTATAAAAATTAATTTTTTTTCAGTTCAAAATTCAACCCCCTGGTTGAAAGTTAATCTTTGTAGATCTAAAATTTAATTATTTTGTTCAAAATTTAAACATTTTTTTAGAGTTATAATTCTTGGTCAAAATTTCTACTATTTACTTGAACGTCCGTCTGTTTGGATAGAAAATTAATTAATCGTTTTTGTAGAAAATTCAGATGACAAAAAATGTATCTTTCTTGGGTGAAAATGAACTTTTTTTTGAAAATTCAACTATTTGGCTGTAAATGCAACTTTTCGGTTAAAAAAATAACTTTTTTTCTTGAAAACTACTATTTTTGGTTGAGTTACATTATTTCTTGTTTGAAAATTCGACTATTTGATGGAAAATTCACCTTTGTGGGTAGAAAATTTAAGTATTTAATTTAAAAAATGCAACTATTTTGATAAAAATTGAATTATTTTGTTGAAAGTTCAAGTATTTTGTGAAGAAATCATCTTTTTCATGAACAATTAAACGTTTTTGTTGCTAATTTGTCCTGTTTCTTTAAAAATGAATTTTTCGCGGTAGAAACGTCATCTTTCTTGGTTGAAGGTTAACTTTTTTGTTGAAAATTTTTCTCTTTTGCTTGAAAGTTCCGCTATTTAATTTTAAATGCAACTGTTTGGTTATAAATTTAATTTTTTTGCTGAAAACTGAACTGTTTGTATGGAAATTCATATTTTTTATTGAAAATTCAACTATATAGCTGGAATTTTATTGGCTGAAGTTTGAAATATTTCGTTGTATTTAAAAAAAAATTAATTTTCTCACCTGAAAATTTAACTATTCCATTTTTGATTATAATGTTTTCTTTTTTACATAAAAATTTAACTACTTGATTGAAAGTTGAACTGCTTTGTTAAAAATTCATTTTATTGGTTGAAGATTGAAATATTTGGTTAAAAAATTTTTTGATATTGGAAATTAATTTTCTTAACTGAAATGTACCAATGCCATCTTTGTTAATTTTTTTCTACTTGAAAAATAAACTACCCAGTTGAAAGTTAAATTAATTAGTTAAAAATTTATTTTAGTCGTTGAAGATTAAATAATTTTGTTGATTTTTCTTAATATGAATTTTCTTTACTAAATTTCATTTTTGTTGATTGAGAATTAACTTTCTTGTTGAACATTATTTTTTTCAGGTATAAAAGTCAACAGTTTTCTAAAAAATATGACTTTTTAGTTTGAAAATTTAACTCTCTTGTGTAGAAAATTTGACTTTTTAGGTTGAAAATTCAACAATGTAGTTGTCAATTCACATATTCAACCAAAAATTCGTCTTGTGGTAACAAAATTAATTATTTGATAAAAAATTCATCTTTTTTTATTGAGAATTCAATTATTTGGTTGAAATTTGAACTACTTTGTTAAAAATTCATGTTTCTAAAGATTCACTTCTTTGCTTGAAAAATGAACTATTCTGTTTATTTTTTTGAAATTCAAGTATTACATTTTTAGTTGAAAATATATCATTTATAAGTTGAAAATTAATTTTTTAATGAAAATTAAACTATTCCATTTTTGGTCGAAAACTGATATTTTTTTACTTGAAAATTCAACTATTTGTCTGAAAATTCATGTATTTTGTTTTTTTTTAATTTGGTAGAAAACTTATCTTTCTTGATCGAAAATTAACTTTCTCGTTAAAAATTCATCTTTTCGTATTTAGTAGTCAAGTGTTGTCTAAAAAATTCAACTTTTTAACTTGAAAATTTAACTTTTGTGTAGAAAATTCGTCTCTTTGTGTTGAAAATTCATTTCTCTTGTTCTCAATTATCTACATTAGTTTTATTTCCAAGAATATATTCCCCTATTTCAATGAAAAATCATCCTATTTCCCCTATTCCTTTTGAAAATCTCGACTTAAGTTGCAAATTTGCAGGTGACACATCTTCGAAAATTCCTCGAGTTCCGAGTTGCCATTGGGGTGGTGGACAATTTCGTCGGAAAATGTAAATATGAATCTCGGATAAATATAAATTATAGCAGGATGTCTAGTGACCTTGAAAACCTTGAAAACCTGGAAATCTCTTTGATGTTTTCACGAAAACCTTGAATTTTAATTATTATTTTTTTCTTTCTTTTAAAACAGTAATTTTATTGAAATGCGAAGAGTAATTTAAATCTTTTAGCCTATTATGAAAGAAACATCTCATTTCGAAAAAATCTTGCTGCTGAAAATTTTTTTATTCGTCAAGATATAATTTACCTATGCTTATTACAGAATAAATAAAGATATTTCAAGGCACTTTTTGTTGAGGTGTTCAACGTAGAAATTATAAAAATTTTCAGTTTAAAATTTCGATGTTAATTCAGTTTCAGATTTAGAATAAGTCATGGCCATACAACGGATTTTTCGAGGGGTTGACCACTCGGTTTTTGAGTGTACAATAGATTTTAAAAAATTACAAAATATTTCTAAAGATTTGAAAATATTTCAAACATTTCAAGATATTTTAAATATCTTTAATATTTCATAAAGATTTCACGCATGTTAACGATTTAAAAAAGGCGCGCACGCCAGATTTCAATAAAGATTTCAGAGCAATTTCACAAACATTTTTAAACTTTAAAGATTTAAAGAATTTCAAAGATTTGGAAAAGGGTACAGGACACCAGATTTCAAAGATTTGAAAAATTTGAAAAGATTTCAGGAGGTTTTAAAACGTCTTAGAAGATTTCAAAATATTTCAAATAATTCAATGACTTAACGAATACAAAAGATTTTCCTAACAAATATTCAAGAAAGATTTTATAGATATTTCAAATATTTCACAAAGATTTCAAGGATTTCAAACATTAAAAAAAGGCATGTACACTAGATTAAAAAGTTTTCACAAAAATTCCCCAAATCATTCCCCATCTCAAATTTTTTAGGAGATATCAAAAGATTTTAGTCAGATTTATAATAATTAAAATAATTCCAACGAATTCAGAAAGATTTTAAAAGATTTTGCAAAGATTTCGAACATTTCGCTAATATTCTGAACATTGCACAAGAATTTTAAAACTTGCAAAAGATTTTAAATAACTTCAACATTTTTTAGAAAATGGCAAAAGATTTCACAAAAGTTTCAAATATTTCATAAAACATTCATAAAGATTTCAAAACAATAGGAGAATTTCAAAGATTTCAACAAGGGTGTAGTACACCAGATTTGAAGGATTTCAAACCATTTTAAAGATTTTAAACGATTTAAAAATGTTTGACAAGATTTCAAACGATTACAAAAGATTTCCGAAAGATTTCTCAAATATTTAAAAGAATTCTTAAGGATTTCAAAAAATTTCAAGAATTTTAGATTCCAACAAGGGCACAGTACAGTAGACTTCAAATATTTCAAAACATTTAAAAGATTTTTAATGATTTCAAGAAGTTTCAACAAATTTGAGAAGATTTGAAAAGAATTGAAAAGATTTTAATAATTTCAAACGAACAGAAAAGATTTTATAAAGATTTTTAAAAATGTCACAAAGCTTTCGTAGATTCCAAAGCTTTCAAGGACTTAAGAGATTTCAACAAGGGTACAACATATTTCAAAGATTTAAAAACATTTCAAATATTTTAAACGATATCAAAATTTTTTACAAGATTTCAATAGATTTAACAAAGATTACAAATAATCCAGTAATTTCAAACGAATGCAAAAGACTTAGAAAAAATTTCACAATTTCTTTAAAGAATTCATAGGGATTTCAAGAATTTCAAAACATTTCAAAGATCTTAAGCGATTTCAAAATTTTTGAGGAGATATCAAAAGATTTGACTAAGATTTTTAATAATTTAAATAATTCCACCGAATTCACAAAGATTTTAAAGATTACGAACATTTCGCTAAAATTTCGAACATTGCACAAAGATTTTAAAACTTTCAAAAGATTTAAAAGATTTTAAATTTCGTAAACAAAGATTAAAGAAAGAGTTCACAAAGATTTCCAAGATTTCAAGACTCTAAAAGATTTTACAAAAGATTTTCTCAAAGATTTCACTGAAATTTCAAGCTTTTGCTAAGGTTTGTAATACTTCACAAAGATTTCACAAAGAATTAAATGATTTGAATTTCGGCTTTCTTTAGAAATTTTTGGCCCATGAAAAATGAAATGGCTCATTTTTTACATGTATGACAAAAACGTTTATTTCATTATTTGATGTAAAAAAGGAGACCTGGAAAATTTTGATTTCTTGACCTGGAAAACCTGAAAAAGACCTTGAATTTTGTTCCCAAGAATCGTTAGACACCCTGATTAGACTTTTGTTTGCCAATTAAGTGATATTTGAAAGGAAATTGTTAAATTTCAGATGTGGCATCTGTGGTAGGATTTTACGCAGTCAGTATTCCTTTCCTTCAGAAGGACCATCCGATTCTCTCTGGAACGACTGAGCATCGTTTCAAATTTTACTACACCTACGGTCGCATGTTAGTCAAACTGGCTGAAGCCATTGGCAGGTTGATTTTGGCAGGACGAGAGATGACACGATTGGCAGGATTTACGGCGCGAATGACCGAACTCAGGAAAGTTTTGAATGAGTTGAATGCTGGTAAATATGAGAGAACGATGGTTGCGGATTTCAAGTCGAGTTCGATCGGACAACCTGGTGATGGGAAAATTGTCGCGAAGGACAATATAATCCGTTTTGATCGAGTTCCTCTCGTCACGCCGAATGGAGATGTTCTCATTAAGGAATTGTCGTTCGAGGTGAAATCTGGAATGAACGTTTTAGTGTGCGGGCCAAATGGTTGCGGAAAAAGCTCTCTCTTCAGGGTCTTGGGAGAGGTAAATATTATAAATAAATTCTCTTCTCTTCTTTGTTTTTTCCTGTTTTCAAGAAACTTTCCTGTTTTCTACTTTTTCTCGTTTTTACCTTCAAATGCGAATTGAGGTAATAAAAAGAAATAAGAAAATTCTACTATTTTTCGTGGAAAAGTCTACTATTTTATTTTTGGTTTGAATTGATCTGATTTGGTTTAAATTCGAGGATTTGGTTCAAAATTTAAATATTTTGTTGAGAATTTGTATTTCTTGTTGGTTGTTAATTATTTTTTTCTACTAAAAATGTAACTATTCCATGTTTAGTTGAAAAATGATGCAATTATTTTTGGTTGAAAGTCGATTTAAAGAAATTGAAAAGTTACTATTATATTTTTTATTCAGACTTCATATATTTTGGTTAAAAATTCATGTTATTGGTTGAAGATTGAAATGTTTTGTTAAAAATTGACTTTTTTTGGTTGAAAATTAATTTTTTTACCTGAAAATTTACCTATGCTATTTTTGTTTACATTTTTTTACTTGAAAATTCTACTACTTGGTTGAAAGTTGAATTAATTAATTAAAAATTTATTTTATGGTTGAAGATTAAACTATTTTGTTGATTTTTGTTTTAAATTAATTTTTTTAACTGAAAATTTAGCAATTCCATTTTTTGAAGAAAACTTATCACTGTTTTGTTAAAAATTAATTTTACTGGTTGAAGATTGAACTATTTTGTTGAAAATTCCTTTTTTGATGTTGTGTTGAATTCATTTTTTGATCGGGAATTTTACAAATTAAAAAATTTTCTCGAAGTTTTATTTCAACAGTTTTTTAAATAATCAGTTTAATTTCGATCTTTTTCAATTATGATATCAGTCTGTTTACAATGCGTAATTCGAACATCTTTTACTTGAAAATTGTCCACTTTGTATTTTAATTTCCAAGCGTAAATTTTTCGTTTAAAGAAATTTAAAATACAGTTTTAAATATTTAAAAAATAAAAAAATAGTGGCGTTTGAAATCGACAATTTTGGATCAAAACATCTTTTTAGTTGATGAAAAGTGAATATAAATTATAATAATTTTTGAAATTGAACTATAAATTAAGGATTAAAAAGTGAATAATAATTTATTTTACGAGAAGTTTCAGAATTAGTTCAAAATTTAAGATTTTCCAGATTTTAGGATTAGAAATTAAATTGTTTCAATTCGAATTTTGAAATTATTAGTATATTTAAACAAATGAAAACGTCTAATTGAAACTTTATAAACTATTTTCCAATTCAAAATAACTCCAAAATAATATATTTATAATAAAAAGCTTTTATCAAATTCAAAATATTGCTTAAGCCTCAAAATTGGAAATTTTTTAATTAAGAAAAATTACAATTACTGATTATTTAGACATATTTTTTTCATATAAAATCGGTTATTATAAATCAAATATTAAAAACAAAAAACTAAACATTGGATGATACAATTTTAATTTTTCTATTTGAGAAAATTTAATTTAAAAGTAAAGTTGTTGAAGTTTAATATATAATAAATATTGAACATCTATAAATTATAGAAAAAATTCGACTAATTTGAAGAGACATTTAGAAGGTTTTTGGAGATTTGGATCAAAAAAATTAGAATATTTTTTTAAGAATTATGAAAGGCTTCAAAAGAATAAAAAACATTTTCTTAAGATTCCTAGGAAGTTTGAAAATAACTTTTTATTTTAAAGAAATAATTTAAAGAGACTTTTTAAAAATATTTCCCATTTTCCAGAATTAAAAAAAAATTTAGGAATTATTCGAATCATTATAAAAGATATTTAGAAGTTCTGAAAAAAAATAATTGAAGATTTTAATAAATGTAAAACATGTAAATGTTTCAAGATTTTGAAGCTTTTTAAGGATTTTTCAACTATTTAAAACGAAAATAATTTAACTTTTAGTTTAAGAAGTGTTCAATTTATAACAAAAATTTAATTGCACAATTTTTAATATTTCCAGCGTAAAATTGCTTAAAATGATTTGTAGCTCAGTTGTGATTACTTTTTATAATCAGTTGAAATTTTTTTGATAATCAGTTAAAAATTTGTTTTAATGAATAAATATTAAACCATTTTGTTGAAAATTGTTTTCTTTTTTGTGTTGAAAATTAATTTTCCTAATTCAAAATTTAACCATTCCATTTTTTAATACAAATTTATAGCTATTTTGTTAAAAATAAATTTAAATATTTGAAGATTGAACTATTTTGGTTAAGCATTTTTCAATGCTTTTTCATTCTTCAAAGTAGCTTTACATTACTAGATTTAGCTATTTTGTTGAAAATTAATTTTTTGTTCGTCATTCATTTTCTGTTACTAAAATTTATTATTCCATTTTTGATTGCCAAATTTTTACTTTTTCAGTTGAAAATTCAACTATTTTGTTAAAATTTCTTGTTAATTGAGTTAATTTTTTTAGGGTTGAAAATTCCACTTTTTTAAAATAAAAATCGCTACTATTTTTGCTTGAAAATTGAACAATTTGGTTGAAAATGTAATTACTTGTTTAAAAGTTTAACTGCTTTGTTAAAAATTCATTTTATTAGTTGAATTATGAACTCCTGTTTTGTCCTTTGGACAGAAAATGCGTCTTTGCATTTAAAATTCATCTTTTGGTAATAATCTGATATTTTTCTAGTTAAAAATTATTTATTTTCAATCGAAAAGTCTACTATTATATTTTTGTTCAGAATAAATTTGCTGTTGTTAAAAATTCGAATATTTTGCTAAAAATGCAACTAATTTGTCAAAAAGTCATCTTTTTTACTTGTAATTTCAACTCTTTTGTTGAACATTCATCTTTTTGGATAGAAAATTCGTCCTTTTCGATTGGAAATTCATTTTTTTGGCAGAAAATACATCTTTTTTGGTTGGAAGTTAATTCTTTTAAGTTATAAAGATTACTATTATATTTTTATTTCAGAAATCATCTCTTTTGCTTGTAAATTTGATTATTTTGATTGAAAACTCAACCATTCTGTTAAAAAACCATATTTTTTGTTAAAAATTCAACTACTTAGTTGAAAGTTGAACAAATTAGTAAAAAAATAATTTTCTTGGTTGAAGATTAAATTTTTTAGTTGAAAATTTGACTATTTTGTTGAAAAGTAACTGTTTTGTTAAAAATGAATATTTTTGGTTTGCAAATTCAACTGTGTCTGGAAAATTCGTCATGTTGGGTTAACAATTCAACCATTTGTTTGAAAATAAACTGTTTTGCAGTAAATTTGTCTTTTTGGCCCAAAAATTCATCTCTTTTGGTCGACTTTTTTTTTGTTAGTCCATATTTACGCGTTGAAAGTTTAACTGTTTTTTCGAAAATTAATCTTTTGGCTTGAAATTTAAACAGTTTGACAGACGATTTAACTATTTTGTTGAAAATTTAACTCTTTTCGTCAACATTAATTTTTTTGTTGAAAATTAAATAGTTTGGGTAAAAATGAAATTTTTTGTCGAAAATTCGTCTTTTGGGGTTCAAGATTCCACTATTTTTTTGAAAATTAACTTTTTAAATTCATATTTGCATTATGAAAATTCAATAGTTTTGTAAAAAATGTGTCTTTAGCTTTGAAAATTCAACAATTTTCTTGAATTTTTTTCTTTCTTATAACTGTAACATTTTTCATGATTGAAAGTGGAGTTTTGTGTTAAAAATTCGCACTTTCGGATTAAAAATGCAACTATTTGTTCGAAAATTTACCTTTTGAGTTAAAAATTAACTATATTTGTTTAAATTTACCTATTTGGTTGAAAATTAACTTTTGTTTATTAAATTTATGTCTCCTGGTAGGAATTCCATTTTTTGAGGATTCAACTGTTTGGTTGGAAATTTACGTTTTTCTTAAAAAAATTATTTTCGGGTTAAAAATTATGCTGTTTTTTAGAGGATTCCTCGTTTTTTCTGTAAATTTTAACAGTTTGGTAGAAAATTCAATTATTTTGTTGAAAATTAAAATTTTAGTTAAAAATGCATTTTTTCCTTGAAAATTCCACTGCTTTGTAAACTCTTCGTCCTTTTAGGTTTGAAAATTCAACTGGGTTAAAAATTGTTTAAAAATTCAGCTTTGTGACTTTTCATTATCTTAAGGTATTTCCAAAGATTTTTAAGTATTTTAAAGATTTAAAGATATTTTAAAAGGTTCCAAGGGTTTTTTAATTGATTTCAGTACTTTAGTGGGCTTTTGAAGATTAAGGGCATTTTAAAATTCCAAGAAATTTTGGAGGTCTTAGAGAGTTTCAAAGAATGACAAAAGATTTCAAAATATTTGAAGCCTTTGAAGGACTTTGTACTAGATTTGATTAATCTGAAGGTATTCGAAACAATTTTTAAGTTTTCAGGGTATATTTCAAACTTCCATGGAATTTTCAAGGGCTTTAAAATGTTTCAAAGGAATTTTGTAATATTTAAAACGATTTAAAATGTTTGAGGGTTATGAACTTTAGTGTTAAAAATTTATCTCTTATGCTTGAAAGTTCAACTATTTAGTTGAAAATTAAATTTTTAGTATAAAATCCATATTCGCGTTGCAAATTCAAACGTGTTATAAAACATTTCACTTTTAAGCTTTTGAACGCAGAACTGTTTCGTTGAAAGTTCATCTTTTTCGGTTGAAAATCTCTCTGTTTTGGTATAAAAAAATGAATCTTTTTCAGTTGAACATAAAACTATCTTGTTCGTAATTCAATATATTTGGATATGAAATCTTAGGAATATATTTACCTATCATTCCCCTCTTTTTGGAAAAACACCCTATTTTTTCTGCTTTGAAAGAATTTTGGACTGTGAAAGTCTTTAATTTTTAGGATATTTATTCCAATCGATTTTCTAGCTCTGGCCTGTCTGGGGTGGCACTGTAACGAAACCACCCAGAGGAAAATTATTCTACATTCCACAAAGACCGTACATGACCCTGGGTACTTTGAGAGATCAAGTTATTTATCCTCACACGCGAGCTGAGATGCTGAGAAGAGGTAATGCGAATGATGAAGATTTGCTTAAGTTTTTGGATTTGGTTCAGTTGGGTCACCTCATAGAAAGGGAGAGTCAACCAACTAATCAAGGTCTTGGTTGGGACACCGTCGCTGACTGGATGGATGTCCTTTCAGGGGGAGAAAAACAAAGAATCGCGGTAATTTGATTTCTTAACAAAATACTTTTTTTCTCTCTTTTTTAATCTTTGTTTATTTCATGATTATATTATTCATGAGCAAAAAATGCCACTATTGTGTCACTTTCCTTTTGAAAATATGCCGAAAAATAGTCCAAACAACTTAAGAAAATTGATTTAGAAAAGTTTAAATTTATTTATTCTTTATTTTTAGATTAGGCCTTGGATTGTACGATATTTTCGACTTTTTAAAGAAAAGTTTTTCAAAATTGTACCATTTTAATTTATAACTCTGATTGGCTAAACATTTTAATGTCGAAAACGTTCGTTATCGAATAATTTCAAATTCTATTACAATTAAAAAATTGGAACAATTTTGGCTAGTTTGTTTTTTGCGAGTTTTTTGGGGTTTTAAAATCCGTAATTTTATTCAATCACATTCAAGAGTAAAAATATCGAATTGGTAGTTAGTTTAAAGAAACCTAGAATTGAATAATATTAGAATTCGAGTAGATTTAAAAAGAAGCAATACTAAATAAAAGTATACATACACAGGGTGGCTGCTGGACCGGAAAAACCGGGAAATGACCGAGAATTTTTGGTTTGACTGGGAATTTTACAAATTTGTAGAAGTAAAATCTGTACGCGTTGGATTTTAACAGTTTTTAAATAATTAGTGGAATTGTTATGTTTTTCAATTATGCTATTATTTAGCTTACAATGCGTAATTCAAAATTTCTTTACTTTAAAAATTTTCCATTCGAAATTTTGATTTCTAAGCTTACATTTATAATTTTAAGATTTTTTAAATGTTTTCTTAAAGACTTAAACAAATAAAAAATAAAAAACTTTGATGTTAAAAATTTTCGATAAAAGACATTTTTATTTAATAAATAAATCTTTTTTTTTAAATTATCTGTACTTTAAGTAATAAAAATTGAACAAAAACGATTTGACAAAACGATTTTAAACCAGTTCAAAATTTAAAAATTATTAAAATTATTAATTATTAAAATTTAAAATTTATAAACTATTTTCAAGTTAAAAATAACTTCATAATAATATATTCTTAATTAAAGGATTTTTATTAAATTTAAAATATTGATTTAGTCTAAAATATTCCATTTTTAACCCATTCAACTTGAAATTTTTAATTAAAAAAAAAAAAAAAGATTAATTATTAAATATTGAGCGATCTTCGAATTTTTATGTAAGACAAGTAAATTGTAACCAAATATTTAAAAGTAAAGAATATTTAATTGAATTGTTTGACCAGAGAGAAATTTGACATAGAAAGCCTGGAATCGTTAAAATTTCGCACAGCCTTTAAAATTTAAATTTTGAAGCATAATTTACAAAGGAATATTTGTAGAAAAATTTTGAGTAATTTTAAGAGTTATTTAGGAGTTTTAAAGAGATAAAAAATGATCATGCAAATTTTAGACAGTTTTCTCAAAATCTTCTAGAATCTTTTTTAAACATTTTGTTTAAATCTTTGAAAAACTTTTCAAATGTTCAATTGTTATTTATACATCCAAATTGTAAAGAAATTTTCTAAAGTTTACAGGATTTTCCGAAAATTGTAGAAAAAATTCAATTAATTTTATCAGATATTTAAAAGATTTTTAAATAAAATTTTGAAGCTTTCCAAGGATGTTTAAACTATTTAAAAAGAAAATAATTGAATTTCTAATTTAAGAAGTGTTTAGTTAAAATCTTTTCAATTTTTCAATATTTAATGTTTCTAGCTTAAAATTCCTTAAAATTATATAACTATGAAAATTTTAAAGCTTATTGATTGATTTTTTAATTTAAAATGTTAGTACCTTTAATTTTATTCGCGGGAATTATTGAGCATTTGAATGCAAGATTTTTAAATTAAAAACTTAAATTTCAATGTTAAATGTTCAAAATTGAACAGTTCCATTTTTTAAATTTAATTGACTGTGAAAAATGTTTGCGAACCGGGAAAACCCGGGAAATGACCGGGAATTTATTTCGTCGATTAAAACGGCCATCCTGCATACATTATTAAGAACAAAAATTTGAAATTTAAGAGTTTTCTGTTCTGAAAATAGTTCAAATTAGAAATCTTCCCCAATTATAAGTGTTCAAATAGAAAACTTTTGTTTTTGGTAAAGAATGAAGATTGAATCATATTTTTCTCTTACTCTAAAACTCTCTTATTTGCGAATTTTTGAAAAGAATTTTGGTCGAATCAAGGGCTCCATGATTTATATTATGAATGGTTAAACTGCGATACGCCAATTCTTGATAAACATCCGAACTAGAAAGAATAGGTACGATTTTAAAGTTGTACATTAATTTTTTTTAAATACATTTTTAGTTGATCAACTGTGAATATAAATTAATAATGATTTTTAAATTAAACTGTTTTTTAAGATTTAAAAAGTGAATAACAATTAACTTTACAAGACAATTCGAAATCAGTTCGAAATTTTAGAATTTCCAGTTTTTAACGTTTAAAATTATGTAAACTATTTCAATTGAAAAGTCTTATTAGTAAAACAAATTTAAACGCCCGATTGAGACTTTATCATCTATTTCAAATTTTAAAATAACTTCAAAATAATATATTCATAAATAAAGGCTTTTATTAAATTTCATTTTCAAACCATTCAATTGGAAATTTTTTAATTTAGAAACATTTGAATTACTTAATATTTAGAAATATCTGACTGTTTATTTAAAATCAGTAATAGTAGTTAAATATCAAAAACTAAATTTTAAACGTTACATTTTAATTGTTCTATTTAAAAAATTTAATTTGTAAGTCAAATTTTTAAACTTCGATGTATCAATAACAATAACATATTATTCTTTTAAAAATTCAAGGAAATTGAAGAAATATTTAGAAGTTTTGAAAAAATTGAAATTTAATTTAAAATTTGAAATGATTTGAAATAATTTAAACAAAGTGTGTACGTCTAATGCCAAAATATAGATTTTGGCAAATTTCGAACAAAAAATGCGTCAGAATTTGGAATGGCTTCAGAAGATTAAAAAAAAAATTCCTATGAAAATTAATGATTTTTATTTTGAAAATATAATTTTGAGTGACAATTCAAAAATATTTAGAAAGATTCACAAAATTATCCAAAATGAATGTGGAAGATTTTAAGGAAATTTGTTTAATTTGGCAGCATTAAAAAAAAATTCAGAAAAAAAATATTCATTTGAAAGGATTTCAAGATTTTCAAATAAAATTTGGAAGCATTTTAAGGTTTTTTTTTAACCATTGAAAATATAAATAATTTCACTTTTAATTTAAGAAGTTTTCAGTTTATAAAAAAAATGTCATCGTTCAATTTTTAATGTTTCTGGCTTAAAATTGCTTTAAATGATATAACTTTGAAAATTTTCAAATTCATTGATTGATTCTTCAATGTAAACTTTAGAACTATGATAATGATAACGTGAAATTATATATTTAGAACTGAATCAGAATTTTTGAACTCTACAATTTATAAAAGTTAAAAAATTTATTTGGCAGTTCAACTGCATTTAATTAAAAATTCTTCAGTTTAAAAGTGTTAGTAGCTTCCATTTTATATGTGTAAATTATTTGAAAAGTTTGAAATTCGAGAGTTTCACTTTGAGTGCTTTCATTTTCACCTTAGTTTTTATTAATTCAAATGGAAAATTGTTAGCTTTAGAGTTCGCTTTTTTTAATTTAATTGACCGTGAAAAATGTTTGCGAACCGGGAAATGACCGGGAATTTTTTTCTTGGATTAAAACGGCCACCCTATATCGTATATTATTCGTATTCTTCACATGATCTGGATGAAAAATTAATGTGCAACTTTAAAATTGTACCACTATTTTCCAAAGAATTTTCAATATTTTAGGGTATTTTTAAAACTTCAAGGAATTTTCAAGAGCTTTCAAATATTTGAAGGGATTTCAAAAGTTCTGAAGGTATTTTAATACATTTTTCAGGATTTTCGAAAGTTTTAGATTTCATCTAATTTCACGGGATTTTAAAATATTTTAATGGATTTCAAAGAATCACAGATTTCAAAGAATTGACCGATTTTGTATGATTTCGAAGATTTTAAAATATTTCAAGTTAAAACAACTTTAAAAAGTTTCAAGAG
Source organism: Belonocnema kinseyi (assembly GCF_010883055.1). Lineage (NCBI taxonomy): Eukaryota > Metazoa > Arthropoda > Insecta > Hymenoptera > Cynipidae > Belonocnema > Belonocnema kinseyi. The sequence goes on from NC_046659.1 coordinate 154,517,966, forward strand.
ATTTCAAATTATTTCAAAGTATTTGAAATATTTTAGGAAATTAAAAAATATTCCAAATAATTATTACTAGATTTTAATAATTTTAAGGTATTCCGGAGGATTTAAAAAAATTTAGATTATTTTTTAAACTTCTCTGGAATTTTCCAAAATTTTACAAAGTTTGAAGGGATTTAAAAAGATTTCAATCGATTTGAAATGCTTGAGGGTATTTCAAAAGATTTGAAGTCATTTTCAATAGATAAAAAAATTTCCAAGAATTTGATTGATTTTCAGGGATTTACCACAATTTTTATGGGGTTTGAAAGAATTTCCTGGAATTTCGGAAGCTATATAACAATTTTATAGGACCTGTAAATCTTATATGTTTTTAGGAGATTTGAAATTTAAAATTTACAATAATTATCGGATTTCGGGCATTTCGGGCATATAATTTCGGATTAAGGGCATTTTAAAACTTCAAGAAATTTTCGAGGGCTAAAAATTTTCAAGGAATTTTTACTAAATTTCAATAATTTGAATATAGTCCAAAAGTTTTTTCATATTTTAGGGTATTTTAAAAACTTCCATGGGATTTTCAAGAGCTTTAAAATGTTTCAAAGAAATTTTGAAAGATTTCAAACGATTTAAAATATTTGAAGGTATTTCAAAGATTACAAAGCATTTTCAAGAGTCTAAAAATTTTTCCCTGAATTTCCAATAATTTGAATGATTTTAGCAGATTAAAACAAATTTTCATGAGGGATTTGAATGATTCAGGAAATATTCGAATAAATCTAATTTCACGAGATTTAATATTTTAATAAATTGCAAATAATTTACTCTCAAGAATTAAAAATCTTCTAGGCTATTAAAGATTTAAAAATAATTCAAAGTATTTTCAAAGATTTTAAAGAATTTCAAAGATTTAAGGATAGTTTTAAAAAATTGATTTCAGTAATTTAATTGGATATCAAGGAATTTTAAATATTTTAGAGAATTTAAACATATTCCAAGGAATTTTTAATAGATTTCAATAATTTGAAAGGATTTTAAAGATTTTAGGGTATTTTAAATGATTTGAAAGCATTTTCAATTCTGTAATTAAATTGGATTTCAAAGGATTTATAATTTTTAAGGGTATTTTAAGAGATTCCGAAAATTTCAAGAGCTTTCCAAAGATTTTAAGGCGTTTAAGAGTCTTCGAAAGCTCTCAAGATATTTCATTCTATTTTTCAGGATATATCATCAGATTTCACAGAATTTCACGAGATTTTATTGTGTTGTTGTTTAAATTCAATCAAATTTTACTCAAATACATATATGGAATTCTTCTATTTCTTGCCAGTTCTTCTGAATTCTTTTTAATTTTGTTTTTAATTTGAAGAACATTAGTCACATTATTAACGCACATTAGTAATTTTTGATAAATTTTTCGGTCCAAATAGATCACTTTTTCACTTTATTCAAGTAAATCATGTTGTGGCAACCCTGAGAATAAAAAATACAGAATTTATAAATTTAAATTTAAAATTTGATTATTTCATTTATAAAATATTCTATATTAAAAATAATGAAAAATTCGCCTTTTTTGTAGAAAATTGAACTTTATAGTTGAAAATTCATCTTTTTGGTTTAAAATTCAACTATTCCAGTTGAAGAATCATAATTTCAGGTGAAAATTCATCAGTTTGGTAGAAAATTGATTCCTTCAACTGAAAATTTGAATGTCCATTTTTGGTTGAAAATTGATATTTTCTTGTCCAGAATTCAACAATTTGGATAAAAATTTGAGTCTTATAATTGAAAATTCAATCATTACGTTAATAATTCACAAATTTTATTAAAAATCTATTTTTCTAGTTGAAAATTCTTCTTTTAGGTTGAAAATAAAATTACTTGGTTGAAAGTCAAAACTTTTTTGTCAAAAATTAATTATTATTTATTTGTACTGAAAATATAACTATTATTCTAGATAAATATTTCGTAATTTTTAGATAAAAAAAATTCATCACTTCATTTAAAAATGTAACCATTTTTTTAAAGATAATTTTTTCGTGGAAAGTAATTTTCATCTCGGAAATTTATTTATCTAAGTTTTGGTTAACAATTTATCTTTCTCAGTAAAAATTAATTTAATGTTTTGTTGATAATTCAACTATTTCAGTTAAAGATTCAATCATTTTAGCAGAAAATTTATCATTTTGGTTGAAAATTGAACTATTTTCTTGAAAAAGCGTTCCTTTTTGTTGAAAATCAATTTTTTCAAATAAAAACTTAACTATTCCATGTTTTGTTACAAATTCATATTTTTTAGTGCATTCATCCTATGAATTTGTAAAAATTGATGTTTTTTTTAATACGTAGATGGCGAGATTGTTTTACCACAAACCGCAATTTGCAATTCTGGACGAGTGTACAAGTGCTGTGAGCGTTGACGTAGAAGATTCTATGTACTCATATTGTAAACAAGCAAATATTACTCTCTTCACTGTTTCACATCGAAGGTCTCTTTGGAAACATCACGAGGTAATTAAATGAAAAAATCCATTTTAAATCAGGCATGTTCTAGTTGTAAAAAAATTAGGCGATACTTATTTTTCCGATTTGCGAATAAAAAAATGTCTACCAAGTTATGCTTTTTTGAATTTTGTGCTTTGTTTTTCAAAAAGAAGAAATTTGAAAAAAGTATTTTGTTGAAAATTCGACTTTTTTGGATGAAAATTAATTTCATATTTGTTAAAAATTCAACTTTTTGGTTGAAAATTAATCTGCTTTAGTTGAGGATTCACGTATTTGGTTGAAAATTTGTCTTTTTGGTTCAATTTAACTATTTTTGATTAAAATTCAAAAACACTTGAGTTAAAATATTAACTATCACATTTTTTGTTGAAAATTTTATCTTTTTAGGTTGCAAATTCAACTATTTCGTTAAAAACTTATGTATTTTTTTGATAATTCGTCTTTTTTAGTGAAAAATATAATCTTTTTGGTTGAAAATTCAACTTTTTTGTAGAAAATTCGTATTTTTAATTAAAAATTAAACATTTTGATCGAAATTTCTATTTTTTTTTTGTTTTGAAAATTCATATTTTCGGGTTGAAAAAACGACTTTGCAATTTTTTGTTAAAAAGTCATATATTTTTAAATTAACATTCCACTATTTGGTGAAAAATCCGCCTATTTCAGCAGAAAATTAATTTTCCTATTTGAAAATTCGTCTTTTTTGTTTGAAAATCTTTTTTTTTTTTTATAAATTCAACAATTTGGTAGAAAATTAATCTGTTTTAATGGAGGATTTAAGTATTTTGTTGCAAATCTGGCTTTTTGGTTGAATTCAACTATTTTGCAATTACAATTAAAATCATTCCAGGGTGAAATATTAACTATTATATATTTTTTGAAATCTCATATTTTTAGATTGAAAATTCAACTCCTTGGCTGAAGGTTAAATTTCTCTCTTAAAAATTTACATTTTTGTTTGAAGATTTAACAGTTTTTTTAGAAAACTTGTTTTTTGAATCGAAAATAATTTTTTGAAATTAAAATTTAACTACTCTATTTTTTTAGGTTCAAATTAATCTTCTTGATTATAAATTCAATTATTGTTAAAAATTTCTCTTTTTAATTTGAAGATTCGCCACTTTTACTCGAAATTTCATAATTTTTTATTTAAAAAGTATCTTTTTAGTTGAAAATTCGTCTTTTTTTAATCAACTTGACTTTTTTTTTAAGTAAAATGTTTTTAAGAAAAACAAATCCCCTAGCATTAAAATTGGTTTAGCCCGTAAAAAACGGATGGGGTGCCTTTCTGCTATTAGCAGATACTTTTCAACATTATTGGAAAGAATAAAAAAAGGCGGAGTTTTCTAAAATATACTTTTTCCATATTTTCAAAATGTTAGAAAACTTTTTTACGCTAAAAAAATATATTTCATTCCTGAGAGATTCTACAACTTCAAGTGTAGAACATGCCTGATTTGAAATGGATTTGGTAAAATTTTTAATTAGGATCCAGAAAATTTCGGAATTTAAAAAACTTTTCTAATTGAGTATAATCAGCCGATAAACTAAACTTTATTTATATTTTTAAATTATTGTTTTTACATTCATAAAAAATCTAAAAGCGCACTCATATTTTCGGGCAACGATTTTTCTATTTTGTATTTTTTTGTTCAGAAAATCCGTCTGTTATTCATTAAATTTTAACAATTCTTGATTGAAAAATCTTTTTCGGTTGAAGAAAAAACTATTTGGTTAAAAATTTATCAAATGTCCAACTTTTTTATTTTAAATGCAACAGTTTTCTTGAAGTTTCAAATAATTTGATTAAGAATCGACTTATTTTGTTAAAAATTCATAGTTAATTTAACAATTTGATTGAGAATTAACTATTTTGTATAGAAAGTTCGTCTTTTTATCTTGAAAATTCAAAAATTTGGTAGAAAGTTTTACTATTTTGTAGAAGCTTCGTTGTTTTATTAAAAATTCTTTTGTTTTCAATGACAAATGATCTATTCCATGTTTGGCTATAAATTAGTCTTTTTAGTTAAAAAATTCAACTATTCGGTTTGCAAATTTATGTAATTTGCCAAAAATTCATCTTTTTTGGTAAAAAATTAATCTTCTTGGTTTAAAATTCCACTACATATTTGTTTATATAAATTTATAAATTATAAATGTATGTATTTTGTAAAAACTCGTTTTTTCGGTTAAAAAAAATAATCTTCGTCATTAAAAATACTACTATTTAGTTAAAAACTTCTTGTTTAAGTTCAAAAATAATTTTAAAACTTTAAATTGAATTATTTCATTGAAAATTTACTTTTTTTTTAAATCCCATATTTTCAGGTTGAAAATTCACCTGCTTTATATAAGAAAATCGTATTTTTCTTAAAAGTTTCACATATTGGTAAAAAGTTAAATTGTTTTGTAAAGTACTCGTTTTTTAAATTAAAAATTAATTTTTTTAAAATGAAAGTTGGTGTATTCCATGTTTGGTTAAAAATGGGTCTTTTTAGTTCAAAAATTCAACTAATCGTTTTAAAATTTATGTAATTTGTCAAAAATCCGTCTTTCTTGGTAGAAAATTAATCTTGTTGAAAGAAAAAAAGAAAGTTCAACCATTTTGTAAAAGCTTCGTTTTTTAATTAAAAATACATTTTTTAAATGAAAATTGATCTATTCCATGTTTGGTTAAAAATTGGTCTTTTTAGTTCAAAAATTCAGCTAGTAGGTTCAAAATGTATGCAATTTGTCGAAAATTCGTCTTTTTTTTTGGTAAAAAGTTAATTTTCTTGGTTAAAAATTCAAATACATGTTTGATTATAAATGTATGTATTTTATAAACAAAAATTTTATTTAAAAAAATAATTTTCTTGATTGAAAATGCTACTATTTTGTTTAAAATTTTTTTATTTTGTCAAAAACTTCTGTTTTGGATTCAAAAATAATTTAAACTTAAAATGTAACTATTTCATTGAGAATTAACTTTTTTTTTAAATTTCAAATTTTCGCGTTTGAAAATTTAACAGCTTTGTATAAGAAATTCGTACTTTTTCTATAAAGTTTAACAGTTTGGTAGAAAGTTTAATTATTTTAAAAAAACTCATTTTTAAAAATAAAAATTACGTTTTTTAACTGAAAATCGATCTATTCCATGTTTAGTTAAAATTGATCTTTTTAGTTAAAAAATCCAAGTATTCGATTTAAACTTTTATGTAAATTGTTAAAAATTCGTCTCTTTGGGAGAAAATTAATTTTATTGGTTGAAAATTCCACTGTTTGGCTAGAAATGTATGAATTTTGTTAAAATGCGCCTTTTTGTAAATAAAAATAATCTTCTTCACTGAAAATGATACTTTTTTGTTAAGAATTGACTTATTTTGAAAAATATTCAGAATTTTAGTTGAAAATTCAATTCTTGCAGAAAATTTATCTATTTTGTTTCAAACTGCTTTTGTGCGTAAAAGAATCATTTTTGAACTTAAAACTTAACTATTTGAGAATTAACTTTTTTGTTGATATTGCCTATTTTTGGGTTGAAAATAAAACTATTTTGTACAAAAAATTTGTCTTTTTGTTTTGAAAATTCAAAAATTTAGTAGAAAGTTCAGCTATTTTTTAGAAGCTTCGTTGTTTATTAAAAATTAATTTTTTTATAAATTAAAATTTCATGCTTGGTTAAAAATTTGTCTTTTTTGGTAGAAATTTAATCTACTTGGTTAAAAATTCAACTGCTTTGTATAAGAAATTCGTCTTTTTTCTTGTAAATTTAACAGTTTCGTAGAAAGTTTAACTGTTTAGTAAAAGATTCGTTTTTTAAAATTAAAAATTAATTTTTTTAATGCAAATTCAACTATTCCATTTTTTGTTAATAATGTTTTTGAATTAAAATAAAAATCTTTCCTTGTTGAAAATTCGCAAACTATTTATTAAAAATATAAACTAATTATAGACCTGCTCTTGAATACCATTATTTATTTCCTGATTGTAATTTCTATTTAAAATTGTAATTATTTTGCAGTATTATCTCAGAATGGATGGACGAGGAGCATTCGATTTCAAGCCGATCGACTCAGAGACACAAGAATTTGGCTCTTGAATATTTATATCCCTTGCATCAAGGGATACAAATTAGAAAGAAAGATACATTATAAATGACAAGAAGAAGTCAAGTTTGAAATTGTATAAAAAAATGCTCGGTTGAGGACAATGAGCAAAATATCTTTAATGAACTCTCTTCCATCAGATTGTAGTATTCAAATCCTCAAATTTCGTTTCTTTTCCATTTTTATGCAGAATACGAAATTACATTTGTAAATGTTTTCAGCCATTAACAGGTTGAATCAAGTCAGAGAGATTTTGTGACGTGATAATTTCTGCACAATGATAAAATGGCACAAAGACTTCAATTTAATTTTTTTTTTTGACTGAGTATTGCTTATTTTTTGGGTTTTAAGTCGTTATTGAAATTGAATCAGCTTCATAATGTAGATACAACATTTTAAGTCGTGGAAAGGTAATTTTTAATAGTTAATTTAACTGAAGAGCTTTTTTAATTTTATAATTTTTCGAGAAATTACAATTTCGTACGGCGCACGTTACGATTTCTATAATGAGAAGCCTAACAGTGTAAATACAGCGTTTATTTTTTCAATTTTCCTTTAGAAATTGCAGTATTAGTATGAGGATGCAGAAGAAAGAGTGAGAGGAATTTTCATTTTGGTATCTTTAATGATCCTAGAAATGATTCACGCTTAGAATAAACTAATTTTTAATCATTAATCCAATGAAAAAAGTATTTTAATCCTAAAATAAAGATAAAATCGGCCAGATTTTATTATTTTAATAATTTTGTTCAATTTAGAAAAGTGATTTTTACTTCATCTAGAGTCGCAGATTTTTTTAGATTATCTCAGTTTACTCTAGTAGAATCATAATTTATTATTAAATGTTTATTATTGTCCATTCTAATTGATGATATTTCAAACATAGAGAGATAATAATTTTCCTAAATTAAAAAAATGGATTTTTTTAAAAGAATTATGATTCAGATTTAGAAGAAGGGAATTTAAAAAAATGTCTGTTTTAAGTCAGAATTGGTAACAATTTGAATCTTCCCTTTTCCAAGTTTTAGATAAAGAAGAATTATCGCTGAATTGTGATGTTGTTGAAAATTCATCATTTTAATTTAAAAAATCATCTCTGGATGAAAATAGAACTACTTTGTTAAAAGTAAACTTTTTTAATTAAACATTTATCTATTTCAGTAGAAAATTTAATTATTTTGCTGAAAATCGGTTTTTTCTTTTGCTTAAGAATTAGATTTTTAACAGAAAATTTATTCATTCTAATTTTAGTTGAAAATGTATCTTTTTGGATGAAAGTTTAGTTAAAAATTCATCTTTTAGGTTGGAAATAAAAGTATTGGACATTAATTTTTTTGTCTGAAAACTCGAATTTTTTTTTTAATTCAACTATTCCAGTCGAACATTCATAATTTTAGTTCAAAACTTATCATTTTTTGCTTTGAAAATTAATCTGTTCAACTGAAAATTTGAATGTTCATTTTTGTTTGAAAATTGATCTTCTCTTGTTCAAAAATCAACTATCTGGATGAAAAATTGACTTTTTAAATTGAAAATTCAACTATTACCTTAAAAATCCATATATTTGGTTAAAAATCGATTTTTTTTTTGTAGAAATTTGTTTTCCAATATAAAACAAATTTTATTGTTTACCAATTCTTCTTTTGGGTTAAACATTCCAATATTCCAGTTAAATATTTATCATTTTTGTTGAAAATTAATATCTTCAACTGAAAATTTGAAAGTTTTTATTTTTGGTTGAAAATTGATCTTTTCTTATTCAAAATTCAACAATCTGGATAAAAAATGGTACTTTTTAATTAAAAATTCAACTATTAAATTAAAAATCCATATGTTTGGTTAAAAATCGACTTTTTTGTAGAAATTTGTTTCCCTTGCAAATCAAATCTTCTTGTTTACAAATTCTGCTTTTGGGTTAAAAATCCCAATATTCCAGTTAAATGTTTATTATTTTAGTTGAAAATTCATCTATTAGGTCGGAAATAAAAGTATTGAATATTAATTTTTTTGTCTGAAAAATGGTCTTTTTTTGTTTAAAATTTAACTATTCCAGTCGAACATTCATAATTTTAGTTGAAAATTAATCTCTTCAACTGAAAATTTGAATGTTCATTTTTGGTTGAAAATTGATCTTTTCATGTTCAAAATTCCACAATCTGGATAAAAAATGTTTCTTTTTTTCTAATTAAAAATTTAACCATTACATTAAAAATCCATATATTTGGTTAAAAATCGATTTTTTTGTAGAAATTTGTTTTTCTTTGCAAAATAAATCTTCTTCTTTAAAAATTGTTTTCTTTTTCGATTCAAAATTCCAATATTCCAGTTAGATATTTATCATTTTAGTTGAAAATTCATCTCTTAGGTTGTAAATAAAATTATTGAACATTAATTTTTTCGTCTGAAAATTCATATTTTTTTCGTTTAAAATTAAACTGTTCAGGTCGAACATTCGTCATTTTAGTTGAAAATTCATTTCTTTGATTGAAATATTCCGCAATTTTAGTCAAAAATTCATCTCTTTGGTTGAATTTTTTCTTTTTTTGACTAAAAATTTAATTACTCAATTTTTGGTTGAAAAATGATCTTTTTAGTTAAAAATTCATCTTTTTGGTAGGAATTAATTTTCTTGTTTGAAAATTCATCGAGTTGGTCAAATACTCCAGCTCAAAATTTACAATTTTAGTTGGAAGTTCAGCACTTTGTTTGAAAATGTAACTATTTTATTCAGAGTTATTTTTTTCTGGAAAGTAATTTTTATAACTTTAAATTTAATTTTTTAAGTTTTGGTTAAAAATTTATCTTTCTCAGTAAAAATTAATTTTTTGTTTTGTTGAAAATTTAACTATTATAGTTGAAAACTCATCTTTTTTTGTTTAAAGTTCAACTATTCCAGTCGAACATTCAACTTTTTAGTTGAAAATGCATCACTTAGGTGGAAAATTTGAACTATTTTTTTAAAAATTCGTTATTTTTTGTTGAAAAATTTATATTTTTAGAGCAAAATTTATATAATTGTTTCAAAATTAATTTATTTTGCAATTTTTTGCTCTGTTTCTGTTAAAGGATGTTTAGAACGAAAGTCTTGAATTAAAATAAATTTTGGTGTTTAGAAACACAAATGAATACGTTACTTTTAGTTGGCCGGGAAAATTGGAAAATTGAACCGGGAAAAATCGGGAAATTACCAAGAATTTGAAATCTTCTGTCGAGTCGCCAAGCTGTAAATAAAAAATAGAGTTCCTTCAAAAATGGCTCAACCGCTTTTTTCATTTTAGGCTTAAAATAATTGTGGAAGCTCTTTTAAGAGAAAATTGTTTAAGCTAGGCGTGGACTAGGTCATTTAAAAACGTATCAGTGGTACCAGTGGATTGGTACTCACTGACAGGATTTTTCAAAACGATTTTGATATAGTAGTTGCGATTTTATACTGTCGTGCTGCATTTTGTTATGTGTAGATGACATTATGTACATATTGAAACGAATTATTCTGTAAATGTATGGGGTTGCTGGACAATAAAAAAAATTTATTATGATAGATTACGGAATTTTCATTTAAATTTTAATTCTTTGTGGAAAAACCTATTCGGCTGATTTATTACTTAGGTCGAAAATAAAAAATTCTGGAATTCGTAATTGTAACAACGCGAAAAAAGGAGCTTATAGGGACCCTAAAATGTATGAATTATTTGGAATCGATAGCAGCTTGATTACCTGTTCACGAAAATAATTTTTAAACATTTCTTGTATGCAGTTTTTATATTTTCTTGAGTTTTAATTTTTTACATTTCAGGAGTATCTAATGATCTAATCCAGATTAATTATACTTTTTTAGGATCCCAATAAGCTACTTTTTCGCTTTCTTTGAATTTTGAAATTTTTTCGTTTTTTTTTCAATTTTGTTTTCCAATGTCAACCTGGTGAATGAAGATAAGAGTTAAAAAAATTCTTGTATGCAGTTTTTATATTTTCTTGGGCTTTAATTGTGTTTACACTTCAGAAGTATTTAATGATCTAATACGGATTAACTATACTTTTTAGGGTCCCAATAAAATGCTGTTTCGCTTTTTTTCAATTCTTGAATTTTTTTCCATTTTTTTTTTCAATTTTTTTTTCAATGTGAACCTGGTAAATGAAGATTAGAGTTAAAAAATTACTTGTATGTAGTTCTTATATTTCCTTTGGTTTTAATTTTGTTTATACATCAGGAGTATTTAATGATCTAGTACG